>NC_136600.1:940000-955000 GCF_910589615.1 Taurulus bubalis
GCACCACACAGGAGCAGCAGAAGGCCGCGCCGCTCTGCTTCTCCTTCTCCACAGAGTAACGGGTCTCCAGGTCCGGATCCACAAACCTCAGGGAGAGCTTGTTGGTGTGTTTCCCCTTCAGGCTGAGACAAGAACATCATTTAAATATTGGTATTTATGGGATTACATCAGTCTCAATTTGAATGAATGCAGAATGATTCACAAGTATCTTTTGCTACCTATATACAAATCATTTTTCATGCACACAAATATTGTTGTCAATATCTATAAATGTAAACATAATCCACACTTAAAAAAATAGGATTCACAAATATATATCTGATGCATACACAAATATTTATTGTTGTAAAAATGTAATAGAAATTTGCAAATGTATGTATTCAAAATATTTTTTATTTGAATCAGTTAAAATACGGACATCAGAAATGGAAAAATAAAACACTATTAACCTTTAAAAATGTTTTTAAAATTGTGTGCAACTTCTACATTGCTTTGTAGGTATTAAACTGTATAGTGACCTTAGCACCAAGTATCAAAAACTAGTAAGTATTGAAACTGACATCGTCTGGTGAGATTCTTAATCTTTCTAATCAGTTCACATACGGGGCATAGAGGAGGTAGAGTGGTGATCAATCCCTGGTTCTTCCTGTCTACATGTTCAAGTGTCCGTGAGACAAAAATATATATATATATATATAAAATTTACTCTGGCTTCTTTTCCAATTAAATACGAGTTTTGTATGATGATTAAGTAATTTACCAAAATAAGTACGATTTTTTTTTATTGGTACCCAAACATAGATATCGTATCTGCACTAGAATTAAACATTTCCAACAAAAGATGGTTCAGAAAAGAAGAATTTCTAGCAGGAGCAAATCATAACTAAGTGGAGAATCTGATCCAAAAGATGTCACACTAATGCAACGACCACCAACGTCACAAAGTAGTGCTTCGTGGTTCATCACTCACGCTTGGACCGTCTCTCTTTCCAGCAGAGCCTCGTTGAGCAGCTTGTTGAGCTCCTGTTCGTTCTCCTGGGCGTCGATGACCCGTTCAGCCAGGTCCCGCAGCCGCAGCCTTCTCCGAGGGTTAGGGAAAGATGGATTTACCACCTTAAGTCCCAGAAGAAAAAAGCACCCAAATAATCCATTTCTATATCTTACTATATCAATGCACTTTCAGAAATGATGTTTGTCAGCTGATCTGTCCTAACACTTCTACCGCAAGAACCCTCTCTGAACATCAGCATCTTGCTTCACAATAGAGAAACCCTTTGCTGTGGATATTCATGATCCCCTGAGGTTGAAGCATAACTGTGTCCACATAGCGCCTTTTCTGGCAAAGAAATGGCCGCTGGGTAGCGCTTCATCCCAGTATTTCAACAAAAAAAAACATTCCCAACGTTTAATGTATTTTATGACAACAATATCTTGACAACTAAATCAGCACTCTAACCACCGCTGTATGATAGACTAGCATCGCTCCTTTGCTTTGTATGATCTATTTGGGCTATCCATTTGTTTTCCAGTTGTTTCATCATGAGCACCAAACAGAGGATGTCTGCTTCATACTTTGTATAGATGATCTTGAGCAAGGAGAGACTCAGTCTCATATAATCAATGTGTTCAGCAAATTAATTTCATTGACACTGAAAAGAACTAGTTTTGGTCAGACATTTCCTGCTTATAAATGCTGTTGTGACCAGGCCCTAAGAACAGCTCTATATCCTCAGGGTGTCACCAGTGAGACTTGTGCAACAGAACATGTTCTACTTTAATCTTACCCTCGTATCGAGGTCTTCTGGTTCCTCCGGTGTGGTGCAGGCTGTGTTCACACTGCCGTTACACTCGGTGGTGTTGATCAACAGCGGGGAGTTTCCATTGGAGGAGGTAACAGACAGCTTCTAATGTGAAACAAGCAAACTGGAAGTGATTACTGGGAAAAGTTTAATGACTTTTCCTTCTTCCTTTTTACATTTGCAACATATCTATGTATTTTGATCGCTCCCCATACAGTATCTTTTATTTTTGAAATTATTTTAACATTTAGCTTTGAGTAACAAGAGATATTCAAATGTGATTGTAACTGTAACAGGGTACCTTCCCTGTGTATCAGCTGGCTGAATGTAAGACCATCATTTAAATATCCATATATTTACAGTGGGGTAGGTTTGACTCACTACGCCATTGATTCCACTCTTCCCCACCGGTCCTTTCGGAACAACCACTAGGAAGGTCTCGATGCCTCTCTCCCTCAGGTAGTCACAGCGCTCGCCTCCATTCCCCGGCTCCACATCAAACTCTCCATGAAGACACTCCATGGTGCTCTGTGAGATGTGGACACGACTGGTCCACAAAATACAGAGGGGTCAGAGATTAGAAACACCAGGCGATCAGTGGTGGAGAGGTTACCGTAAAATGTGGGTTATAAGTCTCACCCTTTTATAAGCCGCATCTACTAAATCAATAAAAAAAGTCGTATTTACTCATAAACAAGCCGCGGCGGTTTAGAAGCCGTTGTTGCTACGCCAGCTAGCGCCCGTCAGCTAGCGCCCGTCAGCTAGTGTTCAGCTGGCGCTCGCCAGCTAGCGCTCGCCAGCTAGCGCTCGCCAGCTTGCGCTCGCCAGCTTGCGCTCGCCAGCTAGCGCTCGCCAGCTTGCGCTCGCCAGCTTGCGCTCGCCAGCTAGCGCTCGCCAGCTTGCGCTCGCCAGCTAGCGCTCGCCAGCTTGCGCTCGCCAGCTAGCGCTCGCCAGCTTGCGCTCGCCAGCTAGCGCTCGCCAGCTAGCGCTCGCCAGCTAGCGCTCGCCAGCTAGCGCTCGCCAGCTAGCGCTCGCCAGCTTGCTGGGTTAGGACCCCTGCCTCTAGGACCCCTGCTTCAGACCTGTTTCCCATCGTGTCTCCTTGCGATGTCTCTGCAACTGCTGCTAAATTTTGAATCAGAAAAATCCACAAATTAGCCGCACCGATATTTAAGCCGTATGGGTCAAAGTTGAGGCAAAAAAGTAGCAGCTTATAACCCAAAGACGACCACTCATCCCCCTGAGCTACAGCCGCTAAAAGCTTACAGGATCTGCATACGTTCAGCTACAGACACCTTTTGAACATTTGAATGTTGACAAAACCTTCAGCTATAATTCTATAATTTCATATTTTTTATATTCCGCTATTTTCAGCTAAATTCCGCTATATTTTCAAATATTTAAGCTTTAAGCTTCAGCTTTTAGCATTCCAACGCATTTTCAGCAGGAAATGCAATTTCTAGTTATTATTATTAGTTGCATTGCTATTACTACTGCTGATACTATTACTGCTTTTATTATCATTATTATTCTACTATATCCAGTTCTGCTGTTCTTTTTCTAACTTTGTTCGATGTTTCACTAAGGAAGCTCCAACAGACAGGTCGAACTGTGCTGGGGCCCCGCCCCCTCATATTATCACAGTCGACCGCCCCTCGTAAATCTTCTCGCTTTCTTCCCGTGAAGAAACTATTATAGCTCCCTCAGCTTATCTTGGCTAGCTTGGATTTTCTGCTTAACAGTTCACAGACAAACTGTTAAGGACACGTCGCAGAACGCAGTTCCTAGCTCTAGTCTGGATTTGCTGGGTAAGTACTTTGTGAAAAGTATATTTAGACACTACATAGTATTTAGGCAGTGTCCGCATCAAGGCGAGCTGTTCTCCCGACTACCCGGTGTTTGTTTACCGGTGTCGTCGGTGACTGTGTAACTTTATTATCTCTGGCTAATGCGTTACGGCGAGCCTACCAAGTCTCGGTTAGCATTTGTTTGCTAGTCGAGCCGAGTGCCCGGAGTTTGGCTAACGTGTCACGACGAGCGAACTCTCACGGTACACTGTTAGTGGGCTAAACCCCCGTTTGCTAGAGCAATTCACCGTCAGGCTAACGCTAAGTGCGGCTAATTGTTTATATATTTCCCTTCCTTCTCAGTTGCCATGTCGGCCGCTACCCCCACCAAAGGGTCGGAACCAAAGGCAAAAGAGGCTGCATCCCGCCTGTGCCCTGCGTCGTGCGGGGCATCCATCTCGGGCAGGGACCCTCACCCGATGTGCATAGCATGCATCGCTGGCTGACCCACAGTCATGTCTGCACTGTGCGTCAATGCCGGAGAAGGTCCTGGAAAGGAGGCTCAGAGTAGCGGTATCCCCTAAGCAGGACCCGTGCCTGTCGGGAACCGCCCCAAGAGCCACGACCAGCACACATCTGCTGCAAGCCTCTTTGACCTGGGCGGACATGATGGACGCTGAGTCCCCGGATATGCCTCCAATTTTCGAGGAGCTCCTCGAACTGGAGCCGGGTGGTGAGGACGCAGAGGGCGATGCTAACTCTGACCTCCTCAACATGGACGACATGGATGATGAGGAGGAGGACTCCACATTTCCTGTCCAACTGTCCAGACCCCCTAGTGCATTCGAAGTTGCTCTCCCAGGGGTCAGCAATGAAGTCTGCAAGCGAGCCGCGTCCAAATTGGGCATACAATGACCGGCAGCCCAGGATGCTTCAGGGGGAGAAAGAGACCTTTATGACGGTAAAAGGCTGCCACCAGCCCAACCACCATCAAAACAACTTCTGCCAGCAGTGCCTATCTGCATGAAGGAAATGGCCAGGTTCTGGTCCAGTCCGTTTATGAGTAAGCTTCCCACCAAGGGCTACTCTAAACTGTAGAGGGGATGGAAGAGCTGGGTCTGTCTGGACCACCAGGAGTGGAGCCATCAGTGGCCTATCACCTCCACCCGGACCGCCGCTCTCTCTCAGCTTCCTCAAACATTTCTTTGCCTAATAAAACGGAGCGCCTGACCGCCTCCATTTTGCAGAGAATGTACCGCTATGCAGCACAGTCAGTGTGCTCGCAAAACGCGATGACTCTGCTGTCCGCATACCAGGGAGAAATCCTGGAGGAGATGGGCAGGCAGCTGGACTCAGGTTCACCTAATCCAGCCCTATGGGATGAGATTTGTGTGGTGAACGATCTCATCCTCCGCTCCTCACGCGGTGCAGTGTAAGGCTGCGGCCGTATAATGGGCCTTGCGGTCTCAGGTGAGAGGGCCCTGTGGTAAATCTCTCAGGCCTCAGTGATACGCAGAGAACAGAGGTGATGGATGCGGCGTATGACGTAACCAAAGGTCTGTTCAGTCCTGCCCTGGAAAAAATGAGGGAAGCCAGCACCCTCAGGAAACAGGAAGGCGAAGCCTTTAACCTCTGCTTACCCCGGAAGCACGTCCCTCGTACCCCACAGGTACCCAGGGCTAGCTTTGCAGCTACAGCCGCAGCTACAAGGGGTAGACAGGGAGGGGCCAGACCTCACAGACAGGCAGCAAGTCAGCAGACTAACCAGCAGCCTCGGCGGAGAACCCTAGGACCTGGGGAAAACACTCCTTTGCGGCCACGGCAGCAAAGAACTGCCCGTCCCACCCCGGGGAAGGGAAGAAGTTGCGCACGACCTAACCGGCCTTGCGTGGGACTGAGTTCATGTTTCAAGGTCCCCGGTGGTATCCAGTTCTCCAGGGGTACTTTTGCAGTTTCTCCCCCCTCACGTTCAAAGGAAGGAGAATCGGGTACAGCAGGGAATGCAGTGTCACCAAGCACTTTTACCCAGTTCATTGAAAGAAATAAAGTTAGAATCTCCGCAACCAAGCCATGGGCTGAGGGCGTGATACAAACCCAAAAACAAAACAAAAGTAAAACCATGTCATGGCCCCATAACCCCTGCAGGGGGAGCTCACGCTCCACCGAGGGGAGGCCGCTCCCTCCAGGTGAGGGAGATGACGTCACCCCACGGTGTCGTCAGCCCCCTCACTGCCCAGGCAGCCCTCATGCACAGTGCATCCAAGGGTACAGACTTCAAATCGTTATAAAACCACCCAGATTCAACGGTGTGTTAGTTTTATTAGCCACGGGCGATTCAGCCCGAGTCCTAAAGGACGAAATAGCATCGCTGTTAAACAAACAGCCGATCAGAGCTGTCCCGAGCGAGGAAGCTTAGCGCGGTTTTTACTCCCGTTACTTCCTCATTCCAAAAAAGGGAAGCGCATCCCTGCGCCCCATTTTAGACGTACGTGTGTTAAACAGACATCTACGCAAATACACGTTCAGGATGTTAACACACAAAGGGCTCTGTCGCTCGATTCGTCCAGGGGATTGGTTTACAACAATTGATCTCGCGGACGCTTATTTTCATATCGCCATTTATCCGGCGCACCGGAAGTTTCTCAGGTTTGCCTATCAGGGCAGAGCCTACGAGTACCAAGCCATCCCGTTTGGGCTCTCATTAGCCCCGAGGGTGTTCAGCAAGTGTGCGGAGGCCGCTCTGTCTCCGTTATGGAACAGCGGCATCGGGATATTCTCGTACATAGATGACTATCTGATATGCTCCCACTCACGGGAGCAGGCGGTCAAAGATTCCGCTACGGTGATAAATCATCTCACGGATCTTGGATTCAATATAAACTTGACAGAGTCAGGTCGAATCGGCGCAAAGTACAGATTACTTGGGTCTCAACATAAACTCCCTCTCTTATCGCGTCCCGCTATGGGGGCAAGAGTAGCGTCCCTCACGCAGTGTCTCGCCCTCTTCCGGCTGGGGAAAACAGACAAGTCAAATTTGTAATTTGTGATTTTGGGCTCTACAAAATAAATGTAATTTAATTGAATTGCACTTCATTTAAAAAAGTCATGGGGCGGTCTGTTCTTACCCTGGTATCCCTCCAGCCTCCATCTTGTTTGCCACAGTGACGTCTGTGGACCAGACGTCATACTGCCAGCGTTTCTGACCCAGCACCCCCCCAAGGACTGTCCCGCTGTGCACTCCAACCCGCATGTCCACGTCTGTCTGGGTTTTCTCTCGGACGTACCTGTGGTTGGTTTAAAAAGCACCACGTTACATAAAAAACTACTGGAATCACAACGAGCTTCTGTTTTTAGTTACAATCAACAACCCAGCTCTCTTTTCTGACTCAGCCTACAGGGAACACTGACTATGATGGATCTCATTTAGAGCAGCAAGGGACATCCAAAATAAAGGAAATCCATTCATGGCAGCTCGTCTGGAGTCTGACCAAAATGTTGCATCCGAATTGATTCAATGACCCCTCGTTGTTCACTTCACTTGATTTCACAGATGTGGTCCACAGAAAGTCCATCAGAGTAATCGATTCCACACTGTGGACCAAGTGACTGACCCACTGCATCACATCAACATGTAGCTGACACTAGGCCTGGGCGGTATGGCCAAACATTCATATCACGGTATTTAGTGAGATTCTAGCGGTTTCGCGGTATATCACGGTATTTTTTTTTTAGTAAACACATTCATTCATTGACGCCGAAAAAGACCGCTGGCCAACTGAACAGCTGTTGAGTGGCGAGACGCAGTTCGGCGGTGTAATTTCATAAATGTACAATTATTAGTCTTACGAACTGTTTAAGGGTCACAAACTGTTGTGTCGTGGTGTTTTAGTTGTGGGTTATTAATTGTTGTTATAAAGGTAAAACCATGACACGCAAGTAGCTCTGACCGCTGCACCCTCAGCGGTGAACAATACTTTTTTCTGCCTGCTGAAGGGCGACAACAGTCGTTACAGCTATGCACCGGTATGACGGTATATGAAAAATTCATACCGTATGGAAATTTGAAACCGCTATACCGCACAGCCCTAGCAGACACTGAGTGAACTTTAGACCAGGTCGGCTCCTGCCCGCCTTGTCCCTGTACTCACGAGATGGCCTCCACCATGGCCAGACCCATCATGATGGAGCATGCACCGTGGTCCTCCCTGTAGTCCGGCAGCCCACAGATACAGTAGTAGCAGTCTCCCAGGATCTTGATCCTCAGCTGGTGATATTTCTGATCGGGTAGAAGAGGTTTAGAAAGAGAGAGAGAGATAGACTAGATTGCCTTATGCAATTGTAGAAATGACAGAAAGGCTGACCTCTGAAACATTTTGCAATTGTTTTTAGAGATACACAGATCTTATCTGTCGGATCGGCATATAGACTGACTCCATTCCATTGCTGTGTTACACCAACATCAGTGAGTTAAGATACGGCTGCTAAGCATCATTTCAAGCATGAGCTTCAGAGTAAGTGCATTTTAATGTGGGAGCAGTGGTATTGGTGAGACCTGAGCAGCACGTATGTTGTCTCATCACAAAGCTGGCAACATAAACAGAAGAAATATACAAAGTAATCTACCAGGAATGTGCCGCTGGATGCCCTTTGTGTTTGCTCCTTTCAAATGAATGAGGGGCTGCCATTTTTCACACAGTCAGTCTAAAGCAGCGGTTCTCAAACTGTGGGGCGCGACCCTCTAGTGGGGCGCGGAGGTATTACAGGTGGGGCGCAAGGGGGAGATGCAGATTCTAAAAAAATAAATAAAATGATCCTTTTAAAAAATATATGTTTTTAAGAATCCTTTATTAATCCCACAGTGGGGAAATTATTCTCTGCATTTCATCATCCTTAGTAATAAAGAAGCAGTGTGCTGCTGTGAAGCACTTCAGTGTCTTGCTCAAGGACACTTCAACATGAAACTATGGAGAACGGGGAAGAACCGCTAACACTCCCCCTCAACTTTACATAGTACAAAAGTACAAAGTACACGGACATGAAACGTCATTAATAAATACATGGAAAAATGCCTGTACTTTCGTGGAAATGTTTACGTTACGCCGTTTACGCTGTGCATGCGCGACTCGACGATTCTTGGCGTTTTGCTAAAAGCCTCCATAAGATCTCCGTGAGGTCTCCCTGAGGTCGGCTTTTCTCCTGTTGCGTCTCTCAAAACAGAATATAGATCAAAGCTCAACATTGAGCATTAATTGAGAGCGGCCGTATCAAATCTACAACCCCGTTTTAAAAATATTTGTAGAGGAAAGCAGCTCACTGCAGCCACTAATACTGAAGAGTTTGAGAACCAGTCTTGAGGGAGCCTCGCTGTGAAAGCCAGGGGTTATCAATGCCAATCACACGTAACAAATGATACTCCACATTTACTTCATACACTTTTCTCTGGATTAAAGAAATAAGACATCACACATAAATGATGGAGCAATGGTTACATACAAGACATGAGGATATATGTCTTAAACAGATGGTGAATGTGCAGGGGCGGTTTTGGGCACGGGCGAACCGGGCAGCCGCCCGGGGCGGCACTTTTTCATGTCACGAGGGGGGCAGCACGACCACTTAAAAAAAAAAAAATATATATCATCTGGGCCGCGAAGCGGTTTTCCATTATCTATAATATCACTGTGTGGGGAATTGGCAAATTGGCGCCCCCTGCAGCTGCAGGCGACCCTGCTTGCTAAGAAGGTGCCGTCTACAGATCATGTGTAAGGGGGGGACGCATTTTCGCGGACCGGCCTCTTGACATGTCAAGAGGTTACGTTTGAGGCTACGCACAGACGGATGTATCCGGAATTTTTTCAAAATAAAACATTTTTCCGACTTTTTGTTTTGTTTTTTTCTTTATAAATTCTTTCTCTGCGGCCCGGTACCAAGGGACCCACGGACCGGTACCGGGCCGCCCGGGGGTTGGGGACCGCTGCTCTAATGCAATTGGTGGGCTTAAGTCAGTAGATTTCATATGATGACATTATTGATGATTTTGCATCAAGGAAGGCCAGAAAGGTTACGTTTTAGTTTTGGTTTGTGTTTTCTGTTTCTGTGCAATAATAAGATTTTCTGTGATTTTTCTGTGTTTTTACATGTGTGTATTTATTCTATATTGTATTTGTATATTATTCTTAATATTTTATATTATTATTGTTAATTTTTTTCTATATCTGATTGTATATATATTTGGCACTTTTATGCAGAATTGTGTGCATTGATTCTCTTAAGTGTGTTATTCAAATGTTCTATTGAAGGATTTGTGCAATTGAGAAATGTAAGTTTATAAAATAAAAAAAATCCCAGCTGGGGGCCGGTTCGGAGGGGGTCTCGCCCGGGGCGTAACTACATGTAGAATTGCCACTGTGAATGTGGGAAACAGAGTCCTCTGTGTCAGCAGGTACTCTGAAAGACTAGTCGGGGTCTTCAGGCTGAGCTAAACTCAGTTAGCTGAGCTAATCCGTTTTATATGTAAATATACAGATATTTTTTTTAATATGGATAATCTTATAATGAATACTCATATATACACAGTATAAGTATATAAGTGACTCCAGGACACACTTTACGTAACTGTGGCGATGCCTCATACTTTAACACAATCCAGATCACTCATATGAGAGTTAATAAAGTAAAACTCTCAGAATGTTGTGTAACGTGTGAAACTCACTGCAGCCAGTTTGTCAAAGCGAGCAAAGAGCTCGTTGAGCAGTTTGACCAGCTCCTGAGCGCTGCAGGACGACGACAGCTGTGTGAAGCCCACGATGTCTGCGAACAAAATACTGCCCCACAAGAACAGGTACAAGATGGACCATTAGCATTGATATTGTCTCGCTACAGTCACAGAAACATTATCATCCATGCACATATTCACTCTTTCAAGCTGTCACATTGTTACAAATCGCTGCTGAGAATCTGTGTCCAGTCTTTCAATGCAGAGCAGCGACCCCCTTTTCTATTTGTCTACTCTATTAGTGGTCGGGGTGGAGAACCCCACTGGGACAGGAGGCAGCAGGTGGTGGAGATGCTGTGATACACTTTTCACAGCTTACAGTGTTGATGGAGAGGACAGGAGCATATTCATACATGATATAACACATTTACATGACTTTTACAAAACCTTTGAGATTTTATTTTTTCCAAGGACTTTTCCAGGCCTGGAAAATAACCATTTTAAAATTCCAGGACCTTTCCAGGTTTTCCATGACCGTAAGAACCCTGTATGGGTTCTAGTCTCTGTTGTTTCTGATAACGTCGGTTCAGTCTGACAAATGCATTTGCACTGAGCCACATTGAAACGGAACGGAAACCTCACCCACTCGCTGTTTCAGTAGGTGTGAATAGAAACAATAAAGCCATCACATTTTATGTTTTTTTTTTCTCATATCATTCAGTGTTGATAATAAATTAGCTCATCCTTTCTGTGAAGTTTAAAGAATTGCTTGAATTTAAATCATTCAGAACCTGAAAATGAAAATAAAACAGACTGGAATGGAGCAGCCAGGAGGCTTTCTTCATTCTGTGTGTATCAGACGTCTCTTATGGGTTATTAAAGCAAGCCTCACATCTCATTTCAGCGGATCAGTCTAGTTGCTAGTGTTTGAGACTGGAGCGTTTGCAGTCACGCTTCACTGGATGTTGATGCTTCAGGTAAAAGACTCAACCTGGGTCTTATCTACATAAGTATTTACTTTATCTTTTTTGTTGCTATAAAGACTGTTCAATTAGAATATAGCCATGTCATTTGTCGATGCCTCATATTAGCTTCAACACAGAAGTTTGTCCCCCATCACTTACACTGAACACAAATTAAGAAGAACTCTCCAGTATAAGCAGGAGGAATGATCCATGAGGATACAAGACACCACTGAGAGAGGCCTCCTGCTGCACAGTCAAAGAAATCAAATAGACGGCATTCATGTTCCCTATGGACGTTCAGCTAAAAGCAGTCATGGTCAAAGCCTACAGAGGAACCAAGTCACCTGACGTTTTCGTGTCTGTACATGTACATAGTGTTGAACTGCTGCATCTCTTTCTGGCTGGGCTCCTTCTTCATGTCCTGCAGCATCTCATCAGCGATGTGCTTCGGAAGGATGGAGAGCAGCAGGCGTTCCTGGAGAGGGCAAAGATCGACAGACAGAACATCATACACAGCTACTGAAAAGAAACAGGGAGCATACCACTCAACAAGTGTACATGGAATCATTGTTCACTTAAGATAATGGATGTATTTGTTGTTGATTATTGGTATTGCTTGTATTGTATTACTACTGTGTGCACGGCACTCATCCAAATGCATCTGCTGTGCTCGGCCTGGACAAACTGTCAATGCACAGACGCGAATGGTTGCGGAAAAACAAATTTCCCGCCGGGCGGCGCGAATGAGGCGAAAAATCGTTGGGAAAAATTTGTTATGAGGCGAAAACGCTTTTTCAGCGTTGAGAAGCTCCGCCCATCATCACCGCCGTCCTGCCGGTGCTGAATCCAACTGCTGCTGAAGTAGCGCTGCTAGCGGCTTCATTCAGACGCTGTGGGACTACGGATAATATTATGAACCCAGACACCATGGAGTTTGATGTTCCCACGTATGTGGAATCTATATACAACAAGTGTAAAGCACAACTAGTGGTTATTTACATGGTGGAAACGGCAACTGTTTTTACGGAGATAAGCCACGCCCCCTTTCAGGCGCAAGTAATATTTGCGACGCGTTTGGTGTAAACGCAGCACACACACACACACACACATACACACACACACACACACACACACACACACACACACACACACACACACACAGTGTTTCCTATGAATTACCTGGACTGTGGTGGCGCCCCAACAGTTTCATAATGAACATAATGAATGACATCTTAGTCTCTGCAGTGCCCGTTCTCCCGTTCCCATCCTACCACAGCGGCCTGTTCTCCATCAGACCCGTTTGGTTACCATGCTTTGTGAATGTGACTTTTTTCTAGTGTCGTCACCATTCATATACAAAATAGGGTTGTCACGATACCAAAATTATGACTTTGATACGATACCTGCCATAAATATCACAATACTCGATACTTTCGATACCAGAATACGATACAATACTGGTATATTTACCTATAATAGTAATACATAAAACGTCTGTATGGTTCCCTTTTTTACCAGCTTTTTCCTGACCAGCTTTTGAACTCTTAACAAATGGCATTAAGTATGAGACATCATTTTATAGATTTGTGTTTGAGATGAAAAAAACCTAAAGCTATGTGGGATGGGTACATTAAAGATGGACACATAAATAAAGGGTAATTTCTCCCCTTTATTGAAAAACAACAATGAAAAACATGCCACCACATACCTTTCACCAACACAATGCAATTACACTATGGAACAATGAGACAGCCAGTCTCTCTATGCTGTCTGGCAGAACTGTGAATATTCACACTTGCTGCACTATTGCACTTGTTTATGCACTTATTACAACTATTTACTGAGTTTGATATTTTCACTCAATTCATGGAAGTTATTTTTCCTTAACTAAAAATAATTAGCTCAAGATCCACCCTCATGTCGCCAGTTTGCATCAATTGTAAATAAATAAAATACGGTCGTTTAGTTTGTTTAATAGCAGAACAAGGTGTAGACCTGTTCTATAGGAAAGAGAAACTTGTGATCAGGCGCGGGATGCGGGGGGTTTCCTCAGGGGGGCGCCCCGCCCCCCTATTATAACTGTAGGGGAAACACTGACGCTGATTGGCAGGCTCCGTGCGAGTTGAAATATTTCAACTTGCACGCATGAGGTGAATTATTCGCATCATTCGCGTCTGTGCATTGACTTTGCATGTAATCTACTCGCGTGTCAAATTCTCAACGCGTTTGGTGTGAACGCAGCATAAGTCTTGCGTGACGTGATGGCCGCCATCTTTCTTTTGCCTCGCTTCTCCCCCCTACACGGGCATGCGTGCAGTGGGGCATGCACACACACTTGATCACTGACTAGCTGTTAGTAATCTTGCATGTATGATTCCAGCGGGCTGCATGGTGGTGTAGATCTGAGGGAAGTTTGCACGCTCTCCCCGTGACGGCGCTCCAGCTTCCTCCCACAATCCAAAGACATGCAGCTTAGGAATGCGAGTGTGAATGGTCATCTGTCTCATTATGAGCCGTGTGATAACCTGGCCACCTGTCCAGGTGAACCCCGCCGTCACCCAATGTCAGCTGGGATCGGCTCCAGCGCCCCGCGACCCCGAGTAGGATAAGCGGTTCGGATAATGGAATGTGTGATTCTTCACAAATTTGATAAAAACTTTAAACGCATTAATACCATCATAAATAAATGGAAACGATCAGCCCAAAAGAAAAACAGTTCCCTTAAACTCTGGCGTGAACAGCAGAATGTTGCACTGCTCGTCCTCTGACCTGTTGCTGGCTCTGCTCCTCCAGGTTGAGTTTGACCTCCAGTGACTGTCTCGCCTCCAGAAAGGCCTTCCGGTGTTTACGGTCAGCCATGTAGTACGACATGACGCCCACCGTGATGGCACACACGTAGATCACTATGTTGGCCAGCAGCTTGAAAGAAAAGGAATGCAACAGTTAGGCTCAATATTGAATTAACACATTACGCACAATAAGGGATGCATATGGCACTGCAAAAAGGTTCTGTGATGCCTAGCTTTAAAGATGACATATTATGCAGCAAGCACTTTTTTATGGTTTATGTTTAGAGTTACACGGTAACGTTAACTGTACTTTCATGTTGCCTGTGTTGCTCGAAGGCCTCTTCTGCGCCGTGCTCCTCGCCGGTTTGTTTGGCAATGTTGTGCAACTTTAATTAACGTTAACAACCAGACGCTAACGTGCAAAGGCCCGAAAGCCAACGCGACATATTACTAGCAATACTCGTATAAGTGACACACTATTGCAGCTTGCAGGTCCAGTGCAACACATTGGACTACCATCAGCAGTCTCTGCTGTTGCTTTTTGCAACTTGTACTGAATTTAAAAGCTTTTGATCACAACACAAGTAACATTCTAAAGCTTAGTTTTATGAAAAACTTAATTTGAGTGAATATTTTGCAGTCAAATCAAATTGTTCACAGGATATTCAACCTTTGTTCCTTTAGAATACATATAATACTTGTTGTTTCTTTGCAGGTATTGTATCAAGGTACACTTGTTGTCTTTTTGACTCTTCACAGTACTTTATTTTTGGGCGGAGAATAATGCAGCACACGCATAGAAACGCCTCCACACAGTTGAGGCTAGCGCGCCGTCTGCAGAGACTCACGCAGAGGAACCGTCAGATGAGGGCTTCTTGCTGGACAGGTCCAGTCAAGCAACGGTCAACACAAAGAACCCACCGGCAGCAACAGCAGGACCGTCTC
>NC_136600.1:960000-1135000 GCF_910589615.1 Taurulus bubalis
CACTAAAGAGCTCATAGTACCATATTACCCCACTAAAGAGCTCATAGTACCATATTACCCCACTAGAGAGATTATAGTACCATATCACCCCACTAAAGAGATTATAGTACCATATTACCCCACTAGAGAGTTTATAGTACCATATTACCCCACTAAAGAGATTATAGTACTATATTACCCCACTAGAGAGATTATAGTACCATATTACCCCACTAAAGAGATTATAGTACCATATTACCCCACTAGAGAGATTATAGTACCATATTACCCCACTAGAGAGATTATAGTACCATATTACCCCACTAAAGAGATTGTAGTACCATATTACCCCACTAGAGAGTTTATAGTACCATATTACCCCACTAAAGAGATTATAGTACCATATTACCCCACTAGAGAGCTCATAGTACCATATTACCCCACTAAAGAGCTCATAGTACCATATTACCCCACTAGAGAGCTCATAGTACCATATAACCCCACTAGAGAGCTCATAGTACCATATTACCCCACTAGAGAGTTTATAGTACCATATTACCCCACTAGAGAGTTTATAGTACCATATTACCCCACTAAAGAGATTATAGTACCATATTACCCCACTAAAGAGATTATAGTACCATATTACCTCACTTTCAGGCATCAAGCTCCTCTTCTGTGGAATCAGCTTCCACTTTCAGTCCGGGGGGCAGACACGGTCACCTTATTTAAGAGTAGACTTAAGACTTTCCTCTTCTTTTCTCTCCTTCTGGATAAATGATTGTCTCTTCAATGCACATTACTAACTCTACTTTTTTCTCCATGCATTCGTGGCTGTCTGGAGCCAGTCCTGTCTCCTACCTCCTGTCTCCTTCCTCCTGCCATGGCCCTGCTGATGTCCCTCCGCTCTACCTCCTTCTGCTTTATGGATCGTGGTTATCTGGATCATAGACCATGCGTACTACTCATGAGTAATTTCTGTCATATTCATGTAATGTGCTGTAACTCCGTTACGTTGTTCATTCTGGTCACATGACATCTATTGCTTCTGTCCATCCGGGGAGAGGGATCCTCCTCTGTTGCTCTCCTGAAGGTTTCTTCCTTTTGTAAAGGGTTTTTACTATCTTTATTTGGGGGAGTTTTTCCTGATCCGATGTGAGGTCCCGGGACAGGATGTTATGTGTACAGACTGTAAAGCCCTCCGAGGCAAACTGTTGTATTTGTGATTAGGGCTGCAACGATTAGTTGACATAATCGACGACTTCGATTATGAAAAATCATCAACGCGTATTTTGGTCGTCGACGCATCGTTTGTAATTGAAAAGATTCAGAGCTACCGGTAATTTTCATTCGGCATTGCAATGCACTACATCAGGGGTGCCCAATACGTCGGCAGAGGTAGTGCGGGTAGATCGCATGCCATTTAAAAAAAAAAAAAAAAAAAAAAAAAAAAAAATTTAATCGACAAAACCCAGCTCCTGGTGTGAAAATGAATGTCAACCACCACGGACGCTGCGCCCGCAATGGTCGGTCGCTTGAATGCATTTATTGTTAAGTGCAGGAAGAACGATGTTTTCCCCGACTTGCTTAATTACCACTGCATAATACACCAACAAGCATTCTGCGCTACAATGCTAAACAGGAAAGAGATCACGGAGGTTGCAACGAAGATCGTCTATTGGAGCGAGAGCTCTTCAAAGACAGCTGTTCACTGATGTGAGACGGCTTCTAGAGCTCTGTCCAGAGGTAAAGGAGTTTCTCATGTAGTCAAACATGCAGAATACAACCAACTCAATGACCATCAGTGGCTGCTAGACTTGGCATTTTTAACCGATCTGTTGAATGAGCTTGACCGTGATTGATATGATCAGCTCAGTTAATGCAACATCTGTCCTCAAAGCTGCAGCGCCGTGGTTTGTCAGAGTGTCTGTCAGAGTTTATTTATGCGAGTCAGCCTCTTCCACATGAAAAATATTAAGTCCAAACATCGTTCCACCAGCAGCTACTACACATACATTCATTAATATATATATATATATATATATATATATATATATATATATATATATATATATATATATATATATATATATATATATATATATATATATATATATACACACAGTCAATATGTTCATGTTTCTGCATTACAATTTAAAATGTGTGTAAATTGTGTTGCCCTGAAGGAGGGAGCAGCAAAACGTGGGACTGCAATAAGTTATTTTGATTTACTTTACTTTTACCTTAAACTTTAATTGTCGGGTAGGATGGACTATTTTTTTTACTTTTGGACTTTGAATGTCAGTTATTTTGCACTTTCAGAGGCTTGATTGCTATTTTGAGTTACTTTTAAAACTTTATTTGTACTTTTTCTTTACTTTTAAAGCATATTTGCACTTTAATTTGTATTACTAATTAATGTATTTGTTATAATGGTGTTCTGATGTTCTGATCTTACTCAAATACATTTGAAGTTCAAATTCCAACATTTTGAGTCATTTTAATTGTAAATAGTCATTAGATTAGTCGACTAATCGAAAAAATAGTCGATAGATTAGTCGATTATGAAAATAATCGCTAGTTGCAGCCCTATTTGTGATTTGTGTGTGCTATACAAAATAAACTGAATAGTACCATATTACTCCACTAGAGAGCTCATAGTATCATAGTATAATAGAGATCTGCGGCCACTGAATGCGGGGTTACTTGTGGTTCCTAGAGTACTAAAGTTAGAACCATGACTAAAGTTAGAACCATGACACGTAAGGAGCTCCGACCGCTGCGCCCTCAGCGGTGAGAGGTAAACAATGTATTTTGATGCCCGGCGCAGTGCGACAACAGTTGTTACGGGTATATGGAAAATTCATACCGTATGGAAATTTGAAACCGGTATACCGCCCAGCCCTAGCAGACAGTCACCTCATTTAAGAGTAGACTAAAGACTTTCCTCTTTGATAGCGCTTATAGTTAGGGCTGTTTCAGGCTTATAGTTAGGTTTATCCTTCTGGATGAATTCATGTCTCTTCAAAGCACATTACTAACGCTACTTCTTTCCGGGAGCCTCTGTGGTTCCTCGCCTCAAGTTTCCATGGATCATGGCTGTCTGGAGCCGGTCCTGCCCTCTGTCTCCTGTCTCCTGTCTCGTGCCTCCTACCAGAGGTGTCAGGTAACGAAGTACAAATACTTCGTTACTTTACTTAAGTAGAAATGTTGGGTATCTATACTTTACTGGAGTATTTATTTTTCAGACGACTTTTTACTTCTACTCCTTACATTTTCACGCAAATATCTGTACTTTCTACTCCCTACATTTTAAAAATAGCCTCGTTACTATTTCATTTTGGTTTGTTTTCACTCCGGCTTGTCATCTTCAAAAACAGACACAAAAAACCTCTCCGCCCCGTTGCCCACAGATACGTGCACGCGCACACAGGTGAGCGCTGAGCACACACACACACACACACACACACACACACACACACACACACACACACACACACACACACACACACACGAGCACTGAGTACACACACACACACACACAGGTGAGCGCTGAGCACACAGCAGCGGACAGAGAGCATCGAAAAATATGTCGCGTGAAAAGTAGACCGCTATATCTGTGTTTTAAACGCTGCCAGGGTGAAGATGCAACAGCAGCTCTCCTGTGAGGAGCACCGGAGTTCTCCTCACACCGGAGCAGCTCTCTGAACCCGGAGCAGCTCTCTGAACCCGGAGCAGCTCTCTGAACCCGGAGCAGCTCTCTGAACCCAGAGCAGCTCTCTGAACCCAGAGCAGCTCTTTGAACCCGGAGCGTTTCTCAAAATAAAAAAACAGATCTAAGCTCAATATTGAGCATGAATTGAGAGCCGTATCAAATCTACAACCCCGTTTATAACATATGTGTCGAGGAAAGCAGCTGACTGCTCCACTAATACTGATACAACCTGATGGCTCACATATCTGCACTCATTCTGTTTTGTTTGGCAAAAAAAATAAAAGCTTATTGTTTTCCACAATGAGCTATTTAGTAGTAACTAAATATGAGTTATTTTTTGCACAGATAGAACTTACACAAAACATTGTCTGATGGGGCAATCTGATTTACTTGAAAGTGATTGCAATTGTCTGTATTCTGTTATTTATAAAAGCACAGATGAGTCACATAATTATGTTATTTACAGAAAAAGTTTGAGAACCACAGCTTTAAGTGTTTGTGTCGGAGTCGCCGCCGCCGCCTATTTTGCACTATTACAATACTTATAGGCAACTAGTTATCATGTCTTCCGCTCCATGAAACGCATGTTAATGCTCAGTAGTACACATATGGTACTTTAATGTATTTGCATTGTAATAAAATGTGATCATTTTAAATGGGCATATATGCAGCTGAAACGGGTAGCCTAGTGCATCCCACATTTTTCAACATAACATTTTAAAACATAATGGCCTTTATAAAAATGATTGTTTTGGGGGAGGTGGGGTAGTGCACTATAGGCCCCTGAGACGCGGCTTAAGAGTTTGTCCTGAATGGAAAAAAAAATCCCCTTACATTACTTTTACTTTTATACTTTTAAGTAGTTTTGAAATCAGTACTTTTACACTTTTACTTAAGTAAAAAGCTTGAGTTGATACTTCAACTTTTACAGAAGTATTTTTAAACCCTAGTATCTATACTTCTACTTGAGTAATGAATGTGAATACTTTTGACACCTCTGCCTCCTACCTCCTGATCCGATGTGAGGTTCCGGGCCTGGGATGTCGTATGTGTACAGATTGTAAAGCCCTCCGAGGATAATTTGTGATTTGGGGCTATACAAAATAAACTGAATTGAAATAAACTGAATATAGGTCTGTGGGGATTTGACCTTTGAATGTTCAAAGAGACCACAACTCATACATTACAGTGTTGTGCATGCTTCAGTCATGCATCAGAATGGTTAGTTGTTAATTTGAATTTATACACATGATCTCTTGCGATGTTACAAGCAGTGATTTCTCAGCAGAAAAGGATCTCATTTTCATATCAGTGCTAAGCTATTGCATTAGACCCCATCATTGCCTGCTGCCAACCTTTCCACCGAGGTCGTTAATGTGTCATAAACTCTGTCAAGCTCAACCTGCTCACGAGAAATTCTCTTTCAAGCTATTTCAGGGCATCTCTTTCACCTTGTGGTCTAAGGCAGTGGTCCCCAACCACCGGGCCGTGGATCCCTTTGTCCACATAGAAATAATGAAGTAAAACGAGTACAAAACAAATGTCTTTGGAGAGCTTCTTTGGAAAGGGGAAAAGACCCAATGAGGAGACAGAAGAAGAGCCTACGACTTCCAAGAAAAAGAAAGCTGCATTTAAAAGGCAATGTCAGGAGTCCTCAGACATGAAAATCCCTCACCTTTCGGCGAAATTCGCCGTTTTGAAACCAAAATAGGTAACCTACGTGAATGGTGTAGATCCGAAGAGTTTTTGTTTTTGGGAGAGGGGGGTGGAGGGGGCGTCAACTGTCCGCCGTTTCTGAGCTTGGAGTGGGACACAGAAAAAAACTGAGGTTGCGATCATCTTAGCAATAGAAGATCTTTGACGTGTCGAGTCTTGGCCAATCAGCGTTAAGATGTCTACAGCGGCTTCATTTCCCTCCCACCAGTTTAATAATAGCAAGCTAGTCAGCTAGCTAACACGTTAGCTAACGTTGTTGGAGAGACAGCGAGTGAGATTACTGGCAGCGGAGAGTCCGTGGCAGCGTGTGACGTCAGACAGGAGAGCGGCGAGTCAGCGGCGACTCAGTTCTACCTACCGACACCTGACTACATATAAGGAGAGGACAATGGAGATTTTATCCAACTTTTATTGTAATAAAAAATACAAAATGAGTTTCCTCTGTAGGGTGGCCGGGCTACTGTTTATATTTAAGGGTTTAAGATCTACGTGAAGGAAAAAGTGTATCCTCCAGTTAATTATAATCTATAGAGTTATGCGGTTATAATCACTGTCACACAGAGAGAGATGTGCATGTTCAGGTTTACTGGTGGAAACATTATTCAGTGTTCTAGACTAACAGTGACGTCTCCTCAAAGTAAAGTGGTATAACAGTATGACATAATATGGTCAAATAAAAAGGCTGGTACATTATACATATTATGGCATATAAGTGTAATATTATGAAGTGAAATGTAGTAGTAGCAAAACAATATTCAGTATAGTATAGCAGTATTGCATATTGTAAGTATTAAGTCTACAAAATATATATACACACACACTACCGTTCAAAAGTTTGGGGTCACTTAGAAATTTCCTTATTTTTCAAAGAAAAGCACTGTTTTTTAGATAACATTTCATTTAACAGTATTACACTCTACATTGTTAATGTGGTAAATTACTATTCTAGGTGGAAATGTCTGTTTTTTAATGAAATATCTACATAGGTGTATAGAGGCCCATTTCCAGCAACTATCACTCAGTGTTCTAATGGTACATTGTTTTGCTCATCTCATAGAAGATTAATGGAGGATTAGAAAACCCTTGTGCAATTATGTTAGCACAACTTAAAACAGTTATGCTGGTGAGAGAAGCTTTACAACTGGCCTTCCTATGCATAGCATCACATGTGTGGGTTCCATTATACTCTCAAAATGGCCAGAAAAAGAGAACTTTCATGTGAAACTCGCCAGTCTGTTCTTGTTCTTAGAAATGAAGGCTATTCCATGCGAGAAATTGCGAAGAAACTGAATATTTGTCTGGGTGACCCCAAACTTTTGAACGGTTGTGTGTGTGTGTGTATACAGTATATGTACACTTGGGTATTGACAAAAGAAGAATTAAAACCCATAATGATCATAGTTTGTCAGCTTCTCGACGAGTGACGTTGTTCAGCACTGACTCGCCCGTCACTGCCCCCCCGCCCCGCTGGTGTCACCTTCTTCACCCCTCATGAGTTTGCAGGTCTGACTGTAAATGTTAGACCCAGTGACAGGCTGGCATGAAATGGCTTGCATAATACTTAGTAAGGAGGCCATAATATTTTTTGACTCATGGCTGAAGTTAAGTTTCTCCAGCTCTCCCCTGGTTGGCAAAAAATGCATCTCAAAATGCATCAGATTGATGCTTTAAAATATGGAATATTTACATTTTTCTTACGGGGGAGCATGCCCCCGGACCCCCCTAGAGGGGTAATATCCTTCTCACCTTTTTCACCCCTGACTCGTTTTCATGTCTGAGTCCTACTTAAAATACAGGTTTACCTCTACAGGTGATTCCCAGGCGCCCTCTGCATAATATGTTGCAATAATTCAGCGTAATGGTGAGTTGTATTTTTTATGTACTTTACATTTGTTTTTATGGTGGTCGTATCATTTTATTTAGTTATATTCATCCCCCACACGACCGGTCCGGGAAAATATTGTCTGGGGGCCACTGGTCTAAGGCACATACATACCACGTACATGCTATGGCCCTAGTTTAATGTCATTTCCCTCGTTTTCTCCACAACTTTCTTGTCCGTCTCTGCAGTGAAAAAAACAAGTACAAGCTAAAAGCCTAAAACTAATTAGAACACAAAGCAATCTTGGCATGACTAGAGCTGGGTATCAAACCTCAAACTCGGGTACCATATGAGCAATTCCCTTGCTTAGTGTGTGAACCAGCTGCTTTTCGCCTACCGCATCCATCAACCAACTTGTGTTCAAAGTCCGAAAGACTTCTGTAAAATAAGTGACATTCCGCACAAGTCAATGTATTTCAGGACCACCATATGCACCACCTCCTTCGCTCTCTTACCTGTCTGCTGAGTGCTGTTCCCTGGATGTTCTCCTGCTGCTGCTGGGCAATGGTGACGCCAAGAACCAGGGTGTGGACCCCGCAGGACACAGTAGTGATGAGCACGATGGGCGTCAGCCTCAAAGGCAGAGTCAGGAAAAAGGAAAAGCTGAAGAAAGCCTGCCAGCCCACAGTGTCGCTGGCCTGGTGGAAGCGAGCATAGTTCAGACCCAGGTAGCAGAATATCTGAGCCGCTATGAGCACCCACAGAGCGTAGGGCACCACCCGCCTCGAGATGCGGTCCGGCAGCAGCCCGAAGCGGCACAGCAGGTAGAGGACGATGTCGGCCGCCAGTCCCACCGACGCCACTAAAACAGAAGCCAGCTTGTCGGTGGTGTAGACCACCGCACACATGACGATGATGTAGCTGTCGAAGAGGGCGGCGAACACAACCAGCACCAGCAGGGTTTCATGTCTCTGGCGCCTGAAGTAAGTCTGGTAGAGGTTTTCCAGGGACTCCGGTGCGAAGGTGAGGCGCATGAACCGCGGCAGGCAGAGGCAGCAACCGGAGCTCCGGACCGTGACCTCGTGCGTCCGCCCGACCGCCTGCCCGGGGTCAGAGGGCAGCGTGACCGAGCAGTCCGCCGAGTACTCCGCCGAGTACTCCGGCTCGGAAAAGGCTCGGTTCCGAGGCATGGTGACCCGCTTCCTGCCTTCTCCGCTGAATAAAAAAAGAAAATAGAAAGCGGTTTGTCGTCTCACAGGAGTAGACCAAACGCCGAGAGGACTCTTAGGTAAACATCATCTGCTCGTTTCTCTTCTGCCGAGTAACCACCGTTTCCCCCTGAGAGCCCACATGTGTGGCATGAGTCACAGTCGCGTGGTGATGGTCAGGACCTGCACACTGGAGCCATGTCTTCTCACATAGCCGCGGTCGCTCTGTCCAGCGCCGTCATGCGACTCAGTCAGTCCCGTGTCGTAGGCACAGACCGAGCACGCCTACTCTCTTTCCCAGCAGCGCGATCAGAAGAGCATGCACCTCGATTCCTCTTTTAGCTTCACAGACGGGACCGTGTCGCCGGCTCCTCTCCACCTTTGCACTCCACAGTTGTGTTCCATGTCAGAGTCGCTGAATTCATTAATGTCAGATCAAATGAGCTGATGTTTGGTCTCCAGCGGTCTCCTGGATTGGACAGCTTGTTTGCACAGTCCCCGGTCACATGGCCTGAATGAAGAGGGACACATGAGGAACACACTGAGGCATTGTTTGCATTCAACAGAACCTGCTGATCAGGCCCCGGGCCTGGCAGCTGTGCAGGGACTGGGGACGCCACGCCAACATCCATGTCAAAATATACTCATCTTGCTTATTGTATGTTGTGTATAAGTACGAAGAGCTAAGTGAAACCGGAGTCACATTCCATTGTATGTGTAAACACACATGGCCAATTAAGCTGATTCTGAAAATCCAACCCATTTATATTGCTGGCAGGTGGAACAATGACACAAATCCAGGCTGAACATCTGAAGTCGGTCTCATGCCCGATAGAAGCACGACTCGGTGGAGCGGCAGAGGGAGCAGGTCTCTGCGGGCCTACCTAGCTCCACGGCGCGCTGCGTGCGTCCGGAGACGCGTGTCCGTGTAACAAATGCTCATCTTACTGCAGAGCAGGTTACGGACGTGACACACGTCCGTAACCTGCTCTGCAGTAAGATGAGCCCGTTCTTCCTCCAGATGCTGTGAAAACCACCGACATGATGTACGCGGACGCATCAGCTTACCGTGTGCGTGGAGCCGGACTCCGTCTCTTATTCCCCGGAGACGCGAACGCAGCACCGGATATCACGCGTCGGTGTGGATGACATTAGAAACACGGGCCACGCTAGGCGGGTTTACACGCACACTAACCCGTGTCATCTGGGGTGTTTTCCGCAAAAGCAACAGCTTCACCGTCAAGCGGCACCACAGAGGCTGTGGCTGCGCGCAGATGTTCAAGGTTTCCGGTTCGTTTTCAAAATACAACCTTCCTTTGCAAATGTGCTCTCATCACTTTCAGTGAACTCAGTGATGAGATGGATGGATACTTTGTTCCTCCCAAGGGGACATTAGTTGTCAGCGTACAGACACAAACATAAAAATACCAGGGATGAAAGATTTATGCACAATTAAAGATCATTCATTCCTGTTATTTATTTTGTATATATCATTCATTCCTGTTATTTTATTTTGTATATATCTTTCATTCCTGTTATTTTATTTTGTATATATCTTTCATTCCTGTTATTTTATTTTGTATAAAATAACACGGATGAAAGATATGTACAGTGCAGAGAGTATTCATTTAGGAAGTTCAATTTAAACAATAAATGCAAAGTATGTGTAGTGTAGTAGTAGTAGTAGTAGTAGTGTGTATATAAACATAAACATGTACAGTGAGCAACAAACAACAAAAGCGGTGCAAGGATTATTGATGCTGATTAATGCGATGCAGAGCTAGTGAGTGGACTACTAGAGGACTGGAGTTCGGGTTTCATGTCCTCTCTGCATGTGTGCTACCATTCAGTAGGCTTCATGAGATGTGGGGGTTATTAACAGTGTCTATGAAGCTTCACAACGTGCTGTGTCACTGTGGAGCCACAGTTAATGCACAAATCAATGGTTGTTTGACAAAAAAAATTCAGATATTCAAAGTCTCAAACACCAATCGAGCTTCAGCAGACAGCTCAGAAGAATGTAACACTATTTATTTTGAAAGTCTAATCCTTACAGATATTTGGATTTGCACTCGTGCTTTTATTTTGAAAGTAAGTATGGTAACGCTTTCTATTGAGGGCTGTCCACAGTTCTCTGGCTAACTTGGCGGTGGCCACCTCTAAATGCCCACATCCCCCAGCGTTCACCTTTCCAGACATGGTGGGGATTCAACAGGAGTCCCGGAGAAAGTCTGTATTATTGGGTTTACTACGAGGGGACACAACCACGGAACTATCTGACATGAGAAGTTTTGATTTATTCTCATAAGACAGACAACGATCTTCACCAGGGTGTTTGGTCCTGATTATTATTATAGTTATTAGTAGCACTGCATATATTTTAACAAGCAATAATACAATTAAATAGCCTACTCTTGTATTGCACTGTTCCACATTGCTGACCAAGCTCCACCAAGAAGAAGTTATAGGCCTTTCTCTATTTAAGACACAATAATGGGAAACTCAACTTTGTCTGCTTCATAACGTGTGTGTCTGTGTGTGTGTGTGTGTGTGTGTGTGTGTGTGTGTGTGTGTGTGTGTGTGTGTGTGTGTGTGTGTGTGTGTGTGTGTGTGTGTGTTGGCAACCCAGGGGACTTGGAGGCAAGATTCAGCAATAAAATAGGAGACTTAGAGACGTTAGTACGTTAACAAAAAGTGTCCTTTAATAAATAGGTTTGATATGGAGCAAAACATGGAAATAAAACATCAGGGACCACATCTACCGGATGATCATATCTCAAGAAGGAAAAGATAAAAAAAATTCAACCACAAGTGGTTCTAAAGGAAAACTTGGCAACTGCTAGCATATATAAAACAAAAGCCCTGTTCTGCTTTCCATGTCTTTTTTTTTCAGAAGGGAAACTGTCTGGACTTAAAGACATGGTAATCAGAATAGTAATCGAGTAGGAAATTGTCTGGGGGTGACAGAGTCCGTCAAGAAACATGAGCGTTGTGCATCGTGGCCTCATGGCCATCAACCTCAGCCTAACGCTTACTGGGAACAAGGAACGTCGCCTCTCAGCTTGAAGGTGCGTCGGCGTGGCATTGAACAATACAACCGCCAGACTGAAGCAAACAGGTCTTGCTCGAAGCAGAATTATAAACCGTAAACAACTTTGTGGAAAGTGCGACATTGCCTTGCGTGGAGTCTGCCGGCTCGTTAAACCCTGGACTTATAAGATGCATATTTGAGACTATGTGCAAGGGAGACTCCAGACTAAGGAACCATTACGATGCTCAATATTTTAAGGGCACTTCAGCCATCATTCAAGACAAACCTTTGGATTGCGTGTACAATGTTTACAAGGATGAGGTAGCTCAACAACTGGCAAATGCACCTTTCGTTGCTGGTCATGAGAGGTCTATATGAGTTTGAGAGATCTTTAACATTGTTGATGGTCCTCTACTGTATGTTGGTATGTAAGATATGTCGTCAGAATTTCATTGTGTGTCTTAGATGGTATCATTATTCTGTTTTGTCATCTCTGCTTTTGGTGAAACAGCAATCACAGTGTCTCAATGTGATATATCTATGGTATGTTTGGATTGCGTAATCAATCGTTCTGGTATGAATATTGTGTGGCCCCACCAAAATGTTCATAACAAAACCGTCACTGCAAAACTCTATACAATTTGACACTCATTAATGCTCTTAATGTCGGAAATGGTTACCACTTCCTGAACTCTCAAACTGGATACTTTGACAAATAAAAAATAAATATTATCTACAAAATCTTATTTCCAAATAGACTTTTGCGACTGATTGCTCTGTATGTCAACACTCTCTTTCCAGGAACACCACATCGCCAGTAGCCTGTATGGATTTTCCATTGAAACTCTGCTGTGAACCTCTGATCATTAGGCAGATTGTTGCCCATCGACCAGAAAGACTTCATCAGCATCATCTCGCAGTCTCAGTGTCCAAATAAACCGACTGTCAAGGTCACTTTTCTAAAACAGAGACACACACTTGCCTCAGTATGTGTGTATATATTGTTTCAATAGAGAAATAATCTACCAAACACAAAAAACTTTTTGTTCGATGTTTATACATGTGTGTGTGTGTGTATATATATATATATATATATATATATATATATATATATATATATATATATATATATATAAATATGTACAATATATATACATAGGTATGAACAAAATAGAGGTCAAGTATACAATGACGTCATGTAAAATGATTATTGAGATAGACATCGGAGGTCCTAGAGGTCAGTTGGGGAAAAGACGTACAGTGGTTTACAGACCTACTACTACTCCTAAATACTCTAGAACTACTTGAAGGGTGTGTTTACTTTTTTCTAATTACATGAAGTGTAACACATCTCCAATCCAGCAAGAATGGGTGTGAGGCAGGAATGTATGCAATTCATTTGGACCAAGCATTTAGCCAGCAGAGAAAAAAAATCCACAAAAGTATTTGGCTCAGCCAACAGGATTCCACACTTAGAGTGGAGAAGGCTCTGTGGGGAAGAAATGAACTTAGACTGTATCAAACACAGATTCAGAGAATTGAGAGAGAGAGAGAGCAACAACCAGAACATGTGTTAGATCAGCAGGGCTAATGTCAGAAAACATCGATTTGCACAGTTTGGGACTTGCTAAATAAAGAAATGGGCTTGAGGAAGATCAAATATATTAATTATTTCAATATGTCGCTGGATTCATTTTGTTTTGTAAAGGCCAGAGGATTATCCTGCAAAATATTTTTATTTATTCATTTATTTTATGTAGAATAATTAAAAGTGCAGTAAATAAATGTTCAATATTCATGCTATTTGATTATTTATTTAATTTAACGCTCATGAAATTGATCGCTAAATGTATTAACTTTGAATGTGAGCTGTCTCTGTTTCCGGGCCACGACCTCTCTGAATCAATTTTCATTATTAAAGTTGCATAATAGAACAAGCTGACAATTTAGTGCGCAGAATTGCATTGCACATGTTCATTGAATGCAGCAATAACATAGACAGCGTTTGCGCAACATCGGCTATTAAAGAAATAACTAACAGAAGTAGACCAATGAGATTAGGCAATACCCCTAAACAGACATTGTTCATTAAACAATGTGAACAATGGCAAATTAATTATACTTCATGTCCAGAACCCTAACACTCTATTTCATCTTTCTGCCAAAGATCATGTCATGGTCTTTGACACTGAAACCCCACTTATCTGCCTAAGCCTGCACCTTAATCAAGGCTCTCTGCATCTGCTTCATCATACATCCAACATTGCACCTCTCTTCCATATTGCTTCATCATCAGCAGAAAGACAACTAAGTTTTAATTAGCAGAATCAGAACCATTTATTTGCCATGCATGTTTTCACATACAAGGAATTTGTCCTGGCGGGAGCATCACATTGAACATTTAACAATAAATAAAAAAACATTTAACAATAAACAATAAATGGGAGCATGGATATTTACAATTGAGTCTACAGTATAATTTAAAGTTAAAATGAAGCGCATGGAATGAGATAGTAAGTCGTAATTATGAGATGCTTAATACTTTTTTTAGAGAAAATGTCTCATTATAATTTTTTATCTTTATTAGGCGAGAAATTGGCCCATTGACTTGAATGGGGTATCGAGCGTTGCCGCCAAAATACACCAAAACGTGTGGCCTGATCGGGAATCGTGTGCTATGGCTTTTCTAAGAGATTCGACCGGCCATTTTCCCGAAAAACTGCGAGAAATTGTCCCATTGTCTTGAATGGGGTTTCGGCGTGAAGAGAGCAAACAAACACTCATCTTTGTGCCCACAGTGACTCGCCATAATTAAACGTAGAGAAATGATTTAAAGTTTAAAACGTTGACAAAAGTCTGGAGTGTATTTGCCCAATTGGGCATTTTTTGATACTGAAGAATATAAGTTCAAGATCCTGGGAGGTGGTGTGGGGAATAAGGTAATCCAAAAGAGTAAAAGTATATTTAATAAAAATGATAGACAGACAGCTTATGCTCTCGATCGGGCTCTTCAGGTCCACAGCGGACTCCAGACCACAGGTCTGAGGGGTTCGCCGAGCAGACGGAAAGAGAGCGAGCGTTTGAAGTCACGTTAGTTTTCTACTCATTCACTTCCGATTGGTTAATACTTATATCACCTCTGGGTATAACTATGTTATTGGGCCTGCCGCTTCAGGGGTGGAACTATTCTTTTTCTTCTTCGTCTTCGTCTTCTTCCCCAAAAAGGGTAGAGTCAATCGTCTCAAAAGTCAATGTTCGGCTCCGCCCCCTCAGGCGTAAAAACTATTTGTATTTTGCCATTCACTCCACAATATTGACTTTTGAGGCATAATTTATATATGAAAACGTAGGAAATATTGTGCTTGTGGTACACATGCGTCGTGGAATCCAACAAATTTATACTGTTTTGTCAGCAAGCCTGAAAGCGACATGAAGACCGGCCAACTGCTACATCAACCCCCATGTTAAATCGGACCACAATTTTCTCTCATGACGGAAACGTGAGCACTTTACAAACTGAATTTACGCTCTCATTTATAAATCCTTACAAATATTCAAGTACACGGAAACGTTCTCAGAAGTCTTGTGCTTCTCATGATTATGTTATTTTCGCGATGGGATCCACGGTTGTCTGTCAAATACAATAGTTTGAAAGGTTGTTTTCTCATTAAATCCACAGTCCAGTCTCCTGCTCTGTGACAGTGACACAGCTGCTTCCAGTTAGCCAATCAGGGCTGTCACCACGACAACCGGTGACACAAACGCAGGAGGAGCCAACTGACGTTGGTCAGCTGACATCCAACACTCATATTTTAAACTCTGCAAAAAACGTTTCACACACATTCTTATAGATCATACATTGTTAGACACACACACACACACACACACACACACACACACACACACACACACACACACACACACACACACACACACACACACAATGCTCTTGGGGGAGAGACAGAGAAGTGAATTTGATTGCTAGCATGAAGTTAGCTAACACAAAGTTAGCTTTGTGTTAGACAAAGCTAACCGACTGTGTGTGTCTATGTGCGCGCGCAAACGGCCGCGCGGGTGCACAAGCGCGTGGGGGCACAAGCGCGTGGGTGCACGTGTTAATACGGTCGCGTGCACGTTCGCGTGTGCGCGCGTGTGTGTGTCACTTTGAATCAGGACTAACAGCTCCACTGACGCTCACGTTCACATTATTAAGTCCATAACAATATTCAAGCATATCAATGCGATCGGCTGCTTGTTTCCTCTCTGCTGAATGTACTATATTAGAGATTTGAGCTTGTTTTTGCCTAGAAATCTGGGGTTTAACAGATGGTTTGGTAGAAAATCTGCACACACATGACTTGGAGATATTCAGTCAAAGGCATTATGCCTCCTGTCTGTCTACCTGTCTGTCCATGAATTAACTAGCTTAACATAAAGCGCAAATGAGGATTATTGTATTAAATAGAAAATAAATACACAATTGTACACAATATTTGTTGATGTAATCACGTGATATGTTGCAGCAAAGTGCTGTCCCCTTCATATTTACACTGTCAAGCCCTCACAGCTAATGTTGGCATATATATATATATATATATATATATATATATATATATATATATATATATATATATATATATGTATATATATATATATATATATATATATATGTATATATATATATATATATATATATATATATATGTATATATATATATATATATATATATATATATATATATATATATATATATATATATATGTATATATATATATATAATGTACCTCAATAACCTCAATAACACATCTCACTACCGGTAATGTATATATATTGCGACATCTTACGGCAGTAGTAGCCACACTTTAAAAATTTCTCGCGAAATTATCTAGTTGATTTTGTTATCACTTTGGCAGAAATGGGCTTCCGTACTTTAGCGATCAAGCGGTAACGTTACGTTGCTACGTTACGCTGCTACGTTACGTTGCTACGTTACGCTGCCTACGTTGCTGACGTGTTGGTAGGAAGTGGCTGTCGAGCTGTCTGGAGCTAGCGTTACGTCTATGCTAGCCACTAGCTCTTAGCTCTCCCACTTCATTGCAAGCCTTTGTCTCCAACAGACCACTATGACATCCTCTGATGTGTGACTTTGTTAACTAGCTGCCTGCAATAACAACGGAAGACAAACTGGGCTAATTGCACAAGTAGGTGACTCTTAATTAAATCACTGACAAGAGCTAGCAGGCTAGCACAGCAGGCTGTAGTGCTAACTGTAGCCATTAGCTTCAGCTAAACGATGTTGACATCTTCGTTCGCGCATCAGTTTACTTATGGGTTGTATTGTAAATGGCGAACAGAAAGGTGTATGCTATTCACAAGTGTTACATGTCGTGTTTACCCCGCTCATAATGTTAGCTGCTGAGACCCAACTTTAACTTCACCGAGTAACTACAGTAACGTTACTCTCTAGAGACGAGAGCATCTGCTGCACTCACTACAGCAACATCACGCAAAGACAGTTATCCTTAACATTGACAACCTGGCTTCACATAGAGATATAATCGGTGTGAGCTATTCTTAAATACTTTTTACGCTGTTGTCTCGAGCAAAGGCACGTAGCGTTACAGTTATCGTAGGGTAGTGCTGTAAATATATTCAGTAGGTAACTCACAACAAGAACACTCAGTGCAACACAACTACCTTCATGAGGATCTATACCTGTAACACAACATTAACTAGACAACTGCGATGTGCTGTTCACTTTCTAAAACAGATAATATCAGTATTGGTAAGTAGACTTCTGGCTTAATTTTTCCATTATCTCCAAGCCCAACTTCACAGCAAACATAACACAGGCTCCATTCATGTGTGTATTATTTGTACTTTACACTGCACTAAGACTGTAACTAATATTATATGTATGTTCATATCCGTTCATAACAAAGTCAGAAAACTATTTCCCAGAGCCAAATATGATGTCTGAGGATGTCTTATATTTACTGACTAATCTAAAGATATTAAATTCACATTATATGAAACCGGTCCTCACATTGGAAAAGCTGTAACCTGATGATAGATGACATGTCTGCTCCTAAGATGTAGAATTGTTTTCAAAGTAGTTTTAAAACAGACATTTGATTTGTTGTTGATTGATTAATTGATTACGGAGGAAAGAAGATACACTAACGCACTGTTTTCCTCAGGTGTTGTAGATGCAGCAGTTTTATGAAGAAGTGTGAGTGACTTGCACAACAAGATGGGGAGGAGGAAAGTACCCGATCTGTACAGAGCGCCCTTTCCCTTGTACTCCATTAAAGTGGACCCTGACACAGGGCTGGTGATCACAGCAGGGGGAGGCGGGGCTTCCAAGACAGGGATCAAGAATGCTCTGGTAATTTGTGTGTGTGTGTGTGTATGTGTGTGTGTGTGTGTGTGTGTGTGTGTTCACTATGTGAAAGGATTGGAAAGACAGTTACTAAATAGTAGGTCAATAAAAATAAGAGCAAATAGCAATGTACAAAATAATAATATCAATAAACATGTGCATTTTACACCGCAAAACAAAAATATGAACAAAGTCGGGGGCATCCATTTGCTCTTTTTGGTTATTTGTTTGGTGTTGTTGTATTCATTGCCTGTCTGGTACGGTTCTGTTTGTTTACCGGTATTTAAGTTATGTAAACTTTGCTTCTCTGTAGAGCACTTTGTAAACTTAGTTTTTAAAGGTGCTATATAAATAAAGTTATTATTACCATTGTGAGAGTGGCAGCAGTAACAGACTCATGACTGTATGTTTCAGCACTTCCTGGAGCTACGGCTGGTTGGAGAGCACCAGTACTGCGCCAGTCTTCTTCACTCTCACGACACGGACACTCGCGCCACCATGAACATGGCCGTAGGGAGCGGCGTCATCGCTGCAGGACAGGACGGCACCTGCTGTCTGATGAGGTTCAAACACAGCTCACAGAAAGAAGAAGGCAAAAACAGTGAGTCTTCCTGCTGCTATCTGAAATACAGTACACCTGCTGTCTTTAAAAGGACGTCAAAAACATGCTGCATGTATTGGATTTATTTGATGAGCTGCTTATTCATTTGTTGATGGAAGTGCATGTGTTCATTTACTTAGCAGTGCAGTGTTTCCCATTAATTACCTCAAGTTTGGCAGCCCGCCAAAATCTATTTTGACCCGCCACAGTTTAATAACTATTGTTCACTTCTCACAGGCTGCCCTGTTCATGTCATTGCCATTTATATTTAAACAACCAATGTATTTATGACTAAATTATTCACTAGAGCACAGTGTAAAAAATTGTTAACAGTAGTAACTGTAGCAAACCCCAGCTGGATGATGGTAAAAGCGTACCGATGATTTCAGAGTCAGCTTGATTGATGAACATCAGAGTATTCCTTTCTCCTTTTCTCTCAATCCATCTCCCAAAAAGAGCTATAGAACACTCTTACGAGTGTGAAAATGTTTGCTAACATTAGCATCTTAATACATACATTCAACCACACATTTACAGGTTAACTAAAACAAAGTCACAAAACATATAATAAAAACCCAATTAAAGTTACTAAATTTACATATACTTCCGGTCTTGCCGGAAGGGCTTCAAAATAAAAGGACCCGAAACATACGAAGACACTCACAAAATAAAAGATGCAAGAAAAGCTCCCTATGAAAAGAACCTCTTCAGGGTCAGTTAACAGTAAGTACAAAATATTAGCATCACCGCAGCTCCTCCCACCACCTAAATGGACCCATACTTGTAGAGCGCTTTTCTAGTCTTCCGACCACTCAAAGCGCTTTAACACTACATGACATCATTCACCCATTCACACACTGATGGCAGGAGCTACCATGCAAGGTGCCACATCAGATGATCAACCATTCATACACACAGTGTTGGGTAACGAGTTACAAAGTAAGGGATTACAGTAACGATATTACTTCTATAGGTAACGAAGTAAAGTAACGCATTACACTCAAAACATTGGTAACTACACTACTTTACTAGACCTCAGGAACGCGCTTTCCTGCGTTACTTATTTGTACCAGTCCGAAAAGTTCTCTTTTAGCGGCGCGCGAGTCACACGACACTTCCTGATGAACAGCCAATCACAGAACTCCATCTGAGTGATCTGAGTGACGTAGCTGCTGGTGCGTAGAAGGAGGGAAGCGGGGAATGGAGGAGACGGAGACGGAGACAGGAGGGTTCAGCCAGTGGCGACATTCTCATTATTTTAACTTTGTTGCTCGAAACGGTAAAAATATTAGTGTAAAATGCACTCTGTGTCCAGGCGAGAGGTGTCTTTCAACTTTTTATATTTTGAAGAGGAGTTTTCCTACACGGCAGAAACAGAAGTCATGGAGTACTTAAACATGCCCGGATCCAACTGGGAGGTTCTCTCCAGGTTCCCTAGGATTAAGGAGATTGCAAAGCAATACAACACTCAATACCATCAAGTGCACCTGTCTGTAATGACGTGGAGCTTCTAGTGAGGACAAGACACGTCTGTATGAACGGACTCCCTCTACTGGTGAACTGCAGTATTACAACTGTTAAAGCATTGAGAACGCGCTCTTGCACCAGACATGTATATATTTTCCACAGTAACATCAACACTTCATAGGATATAGTGCACTTTCTGTTTATTTAGGAAATGATGAAGTGGATTTTCTGTTTATTTAATTGCATTTTCAGTTTCTATTTTTTGGGTTAAGTGCATTTCTGTTTCTATTTTATGGGAAAAAGTGCCATTCATTTTTCTATTTTTCTTAAACCACTACAATGCTTCCTATAACAAGCTGGTTTTGTTCTTAGGAGTCGGCCCCCGTTTGGTTTAGTGGGGTCTCATGTTTCCAAAAGCCTGTTTTCAATGTGTTGTGCTGTTTGACCTGAATGTCCCCACCATACACAGCCTCTTGGATCCTGTTGTTTGTGCATTTTAAAGTGAGGCATATTTCTGTGGTCAGACAGTGTGAACAGGGTTAATGTTCCTTCAAGTTAATGGCTGAGTTTTATATGCCATTTAGTTTTACATGTTTACAATTACAATACACTATGAGGAAAGGCTAAGAGATGCCCTTTATTGAACATTAATAATAAAGTGTTGAAAGGGCCATGATGTTTGTCCAGGTATGTTTGCGGTTAATTTGGACATTTGCTTAAAAAAATGGAAAGTAAAGTAATTAATAGCTCGTTGGGAAGCTTTTCATGGCTTTAAGCCGATATGACAGAAATGAACGAGGCCGACGTAGACGGAATAAGGAAGCAGAACATCGAATCTCTCAGTTGGAGGATGATGACCACCAGCTTCGTCAAACAGCAGAGGGAAGCGCTAAAAGTGAGGAGCTGCGTCAGGCTGTTGAAGCTGCTGCTCATCGGAAACACTGCACTGCTAAGTAAGGCTCATCGGTCTGAGGGAGAACGATAAACCATCAGTATGTGTGGAAGATCATCTCGTAGATCATATATGTATGTAGTTTTATACACACATCCACTCATCCCCTGACAAACATTTAGTTTAACTTCCCTGTATTTACTGTTTTAGTAATCTCCTTGATCCGTTACTGTATTGTCTTTTTGTTTTGCCCAAAAACATGGGTTTCCAGTTCAGGCGTCTTTGTTCTCCATTAAAATGAGTGTCGTCTGTGCAGCAGGGAACCGCACGCCGCAGGGAAACGCCAGGCGGCGAGCTGGGAAGAGAGACAAAGCTGGACCGGATGAAGCTGCGGGCTCTGGAGATATGTCAGACATGAAGGATGAGTCGGCTCAGATCTCTGTGACCGGTTTGGCTGAAGTGCAGTCTGATCTGAACCCCCAGGATCCGCTCCAGAAGGTGGTCCGGTTCAGTCCTGACCTGAGCCTTCTGCTGACAGGAGGCACAGACGGACACATACGAGTGTGGGAGGTAAACACTGTCCGGTTCTCTGGACCTGGATCTCTGGATCGTATGATGCTTTAGTTTGATTCTGTTGTGAGACGAGGACAATGCTTTTGAACTTGGTGTATACTGGATGTTGTGGCGTGTTACAGCCAGTTGGTGGAAATGCTCCTTCCTGTCGTCCGTTCTGCAGTATTAATGATTGTTGAAACAATAAAGGGATCAATCATTAGTCAGTCCATCCAAAGTTAATCACACTTTTTGATCAGTAGTTTATAGTTGAAATGATTTGCCGAGGTAATAACAAATATTAACCGGTTGTAGTTTTTCAGCTGTTCTTGTTTATTCCTCGTTGATATCCTGATATTTGATGGTTTGTTCTCAATTCTTCTTCAGTTTCCATCCCTGAAGAAGAAGTTTGACTTCAAAGCACATGAAGGGGAGATTGAAGACTTGGACATGAGTTTAGGGAACAAGGTGAAACGTTGACTCCTCCGGATGTGAATATTTAATGTGGTCTAGGTGCTGCCGCTGTGCTCTCGAGCAACGCACCCTAACCCCTTTGCTCAGAGGGCTGTCTAAACTAAGAAGATATGTATTTTTCCCTTGCAGCACCTGGTGAGTGTTGGCCGAGACTTCTCCTGCAGCGTGTGGAGCGGCAGCCAGCTGGCTATGGGTCTTAACTGGCTGGAAACCAAGCCTCAGATAGCGGAGAAGACCTATCGCTATATGGCTTGCAGGTAAAACCAAAAGAGAAAAGAACATTCCAGCTGTTCGCCTCACCATATCCATCTGAATGACGTCATGTGTTTCAGGTTCGGAAAGGTAGAAGACCAAAAAGACGCCCTGAGGCTGTACACGGTTCAGATCCCTCATAAACGAGACAGGAAACCACCTCCATGCTACCTCACCAAATGGAACGGCAAGAGCTTTCTGCCCATGCTGACGGCTTCCTGTGGCACCGAGGTCATCTCCAGTCTGGCTGTCAGGTAACTGATAACTTTATACACACACTACCGTTCAAAGGTTTGGGGTCACCCAGACACATTTTCAGTTTCTTCGCAATTTCCTGCATGGAATAGTCTTCATTTCTAAGAACAAGAACAGACTGGAGAGTTTCACATGAAAGTTCTCTTTTTCTGGCCATTTTGAGAGTATAATGGAACCCACACATGTGATGCTCCAGATCCAGACATACACATATCATTGTATATATATTGTGTTAAATATATATTATATATATATTATTGTGTTTTATAAATATATATATACATACACAGATCATTGTATGTGTGTGTGTGTGTGTATATATATATATATATATTGTGTTTACACTTATATTGTGTTTAGAAATATGTAAGTGTATATGTATATATAATATGTTTATAAATATGTGTTTCATATATATAGTTATATATTTATATAGATACACATATAATTGCAAACAATTCGGTCAAAAGTAATAAGACACCGCTGTAGTTCAAAGTAAAAGTTAAATTAAAATCTTAAGTTATAAACTTAACCTTTCCCTCAGTCAAACTGATTTAATGTGACTGTGAATAAATAATAATGATTGCTCATTAGATCCTCGAAACCGAATGATAACTCATGTTTAATCGATACGGAGACAAAAAGTCCAGCTGGGATCCGGCTGCTCTCGGCGGGCAGCGGAGCGCTGACGGCCGACCACAGAGTTGATGCTTAAACAACTAACTTCTCGCCTGAAAACATCCTAAAATTAAACTGTGTGACTCAACAACGGTAGTATTCAGAGAACGTCAACTTTCAGTTATGAGTTTTCTCATCCGCCATTGTTCCCCGTTTGCTGGTCCGAAATGCATTCTGGGATATTGGCTCTCTCAAGTACGCTCAAGTCTGCTCTTCTTCCTGCACAAGAAAAGTCTTCCTGTGTGGGCGGTGTCATTTACCCAGCATGCCTTTTGGCAATGTCATTTGCACACCATAAGTCAAGTGAGTTAACATGAGACCTAAGTAGCTCGGTCCAAAACAGCGGCGACCGATATGACGGTATATGAAAAATTCATACTGTACGGAAAACTGAAACCGGTATACGGCACAGCCTTACTCTGAGTGATAGTTGCCTCTATACACCTATGTAGGTATTTCATTAAAAACCAGACGTTTCCACCTGGAATAGAGTGTATTTCTGATTAATTTAATGTTATCTTCTTTGAAAAAAACAGTGCTTTTCTTTGAAAAATAAGGACATTTCTAAGTGACCCCAAACTTTTGAACGGTAGTGTAGATAACATGTTAACAATGGATGCTGACACACATAATGTTTGTCAGGATAAATCAGACTCTCCTTACTCTTTTGTAAAGATACAACTAAGAAAGCGTAATGGTTTCATACATACTGGTTTTGTATGTTGTTTATTTTGTATGTATATTTAAGTTTTCATAATAAATAAACTCATGTGACAAACATTGCTTCCATGAAATTGACACGATATGATTTAAGACAAAAGGCTTGTTTTGAACTATTATTTTAAATGGCTGAACACGCAATCAAAGCTCTGACCTTGTTTGGTTTTGGAGGTCAAATGACTTGGTTTTGATGAGGACCTAGCAACTTTGGTTGCTAGGTCCTCATCATTGCATTGCCCGATCATTAATGATAGCCTATCACTGTCGCTTTCATGGGTTTATCTGAAGATAAAAATCTGATGTTAATTTGCATATTGTGTCAAATTGAAATAGGCCGCATATAAGGAAACCGGTATCTGCTGCATCTGTGTCTTGCTCCTTAAACAGTTGTGATACTAAAGTTTAAATGAGTAATGCATTAGTTCCCTCAGGGAGTCAACAGAGGATGTCATGTGTACAATGAACGTAGTAAAGTTACAGCATAGTGAACTAATAACACCTGATATTACAGAAATGCATGACCACAGTTCAAATATAACCACCATCCGTCTGGAGGTTGCCATGGTGGTTTGAGCCAAACAACACCTTTTGGTTAAATTGTTAATTTTATATTGCTAGGAAAAAAGAAACAAACTGTAAAAGATATCAATAAGATAAATGAGGTCTTGTAGTCTGTTGAAAGGTTAACTGAAGTTTGCATTTCAAAGTGCAGTCTGTTTAGGAGGACTGAAACAAGACCAGATGTTCTTTAAGAAGTGAATGTTCTGATGGTTGCAGAAGTAGTTTAAGTCCAATCAGCATTCACACCAGTGTCACTGTGCAAAACCAGTGGTCCTTGAGAGGCAAGTCTGATGATTTTTGATCCATAGTTTCTCCCTGACTATACAGTTGAAAAAAGGAAGTATTTTCCACTTGGATAGGAAGGATGCTCTCGTATACTATACATTGTTCTTTTCAAAGCGTATTTCATTTTGTTTGAGAAAACCGCTTTATCAACCTGTAGTCAACCAAATCAAACATCAACCTGCTCTTCAAACAATAGATTGGTGGATGTCACTATTTTACAGGAGAAGATGTTAACGTGACCCTCTTCTCTTGACAGTGACTCTGGAACGTTTCTTGGCCTTGGAACTGTGACGGGTTCAGTGGCTATCTACATCGCTTTCTCCCTCCAGGTACAAGCACACATCTCAAACTGAGGAACATCAACAACCCAGGATCCCTGATGTGTGCTTTAGTTTATTTACTGGATGCCCGTTAGCTGACGCCTTAGCGGCCGCTAATCTTCCTGGGGTCCACAGAGAGGACAAAATATAATACATCCAAAAACGTGCCAAACATAAGGTGAAACAAACAGTTACAAATAGTACACACAGAATGCAAAGAGTACAGTCAGATCTCTCGTGCAGCCGAGGACTAGGATGTATATTATGCAGTTGTTCCTGGGGTCGGAGGTATCGAGTGACCTGAGCCAGCGTTCCTTGTGTGATGGTTATGTCTGTTACATGTATACTGCAAGTGATTGTTACAGATATTCAGGAGTCTGATTAAATACGACCTCTCTGAAAAGCGTGCTCTAAGAGTACGCTGATAACTTGTACTTCCTCTGTGTGTGTGCAGAAGCTGTATTACGCACAGGAGTCCCACGGCATCGTGGTGACGGACCTGGCCTTCCTGCCCGACTCTCTGAAAGACAAAGACATCAAAGGGAATAATGAAACGGCCATGTTGAGTGTGGCGGTGGACAGCCGCTGTCAGGTGCATGCCGTCCCCAACCGAAGTGAGTCCTGCACCAGCATCCAATCCACACACTCAGTTCTCACGCTCATGGAGAACCTGGAGCAGTCATGGAGTTTTAAAATGGTTATGTCCAGGCCTGGAAAAGTCCTTGAAAAAAATTAAATCCCCAAAGTTTAGTAAAAGTCATGTAAATGTGTTATATTCATGTGTTCATGGCGTTCATTTACGCTGAGTTTGAAATAATGAATATGCTTTTAAAAGAAAGACTCAGAATATAAGCAGGCATACATACAGGCATCTATATAAATGTTTATTCTTTTAATCAAACTATTGTCTCATTCATTTGAGTCATGTAAGGTTTACTGTATGCTTTGGATTCTATTGTTAGTTTAAATACTACATTTACTCACTTTTTACTGTTTACACCCAGACTGAATGTTTCATTCAAATGTCTTCATACAATAAGGGAGTGGCCTCTTGAGCTGTAATGATATTTGTATTAGGTTCACACACCTCCCTGCTTTTTAAGTGCTTATAGTAACTCCACTTATAATATGAAATAATGATCCATTTATAGAAGATGTTGGACCTTTGTGTGGAAATGTACAGTTAACACTGGGCAACCATGTCAAAGTCAAAACATGTAGCTGTATGTTTTAAATAAAAACCCAATTTACTGAGACAAATCAATGTTTCAACACGGCAAACTTGACTGACTCATCTCGGCTGCTCACCAGGGAATAACATGGAGGAAGAAAACACAGAAAAAGCAGTTCATGAGGAGGCAGATGGGTCATTCAAAGAGTCTGTGTGTAAACAAAGAGCAAAACCAGACACATTTACATGACTTTTAGGTTGGACACCTCTTCGCATGACTTGCTTTGCATCCGTCAACATCAGCTGTCCTCAGTCCAACGCCCTCACCTCCCAGTGCTCCCAGTGCTCCCAGTGCTCCCAGTGGAGGCTCTTACTCAGGGTTGTTCTGCTCAGACCTGTTAGCCCAGTGGAGTCAAACAGGATTTTAATTGCTTTGATCTCTATCAATTATTCTTAATCTTTTTGGGGGATTCATGTTGATGAGTTAAGGGCTCGGGGGTTATGAATATTAAAGGTGGGGTCTTTTATTGACATTATTTAAGGAAACATGTTACATGACTTTTACAAAACTTTTGGGATTTTATTTTTCTCAAGGACTTTTCCAGGTGTGGAAATAACCATTTTAAAATGTTTGTCATGGAAATGCATTGGTCAGAACGTGTGTGAACCTGCTTCATAGCTTCAGACCCTCACCGCCTGGTGCTCTTCTCCAGGATCCTTCTCTGTCTGGCTGGTGCTGTTCCTCTGTGGCCTCGTGGTGATGGGAGTCCTCCTCCTCCTGCAGTTCCTCTTTCCGGGGTTCATGTGAACCCTGTTGCCGCGGGTCAGGGTTGATGGAGGTTGGACACCTCTTCGCATGACTTGCTTTGCATCCGTCAACATCAGCTGTCCTCAGTCCAACGCCCTCACCTCCCAGCGCTCCCAGTGCTCCCAGTGCTCCCAGTGGACCAGTGGACCAGTGGAGGCTCTGCAGGCTGACAGCTGACGTGTTCCTCCTAGGCTCTTACTCAGGGTTGTTCTGCTCAGACCTGTTAGCCCAGTGGAGTCAAACAGGATTTTAATTGCTTTGATCTCTATCAATTATTCTTAATCTTTTTGGGGGATTCATGTTGATGAGTTAAAGGGCTCGGGGGTTATGAATATTAAAGGTGGGGTCTTTTATTGACATTATTTAAGGAAACATGTTTAATATAGAAATGATTGACACATACTGTGTCTGGTTTTGCTCTTTGTTTACACACAGACTCTTTGAATGACCCGTCTGCCTCCTCATGAACTGCTTTTTCTGTGTTTTCTTCCTCCATGTTATTCCCTGGTGAGCAGCCGAGATGAGTCAGTCAAGTTTGCCGTGTTGAAACATTGATTTGTCTCAGTAAATTGGGTTTTTATTTAAAACATACAGCTACATGTTTTGACTTTGACATGGTTGCCCAGTGTTAACTGTACATTTCCACACAAAGGTCCAACATCTTCTATAAATGGATCATTATTTCATATTATAAGTGGAGTTGCTATAAGCACTTAAAAAGCAGGGAGGTGTGTGAACCTAATACAAATATCATTACAGCTCAAGAGGCCACTCCCTTATTGTATGAAGACATTTGAATGAAACATTCTGCTTGAAGATGTTGCCCAGCAGATGTATAACGATGTGAATGCTCATATTATTGTAACTGAGGCGGTGGAATGATAGAATAAATACAATATAAATAATAATGCTAGCTAAAAAAAATGTTGTTCATCAATCTCTCTCTCTCTCTTAACTTGACAGTAGTAATAATAGTAATAATAATAATAATAATGAAACTGATTATTTTGGCCACTTGAGTTGTGAAGACAACATGTCGACTGTTTTCGGGGTTCGGGCCTTTTTCCTTTTTAAAAAGCATAAACAAAACAACACCTCGCTGCCGCTTCTCACTTCTTACACACTTCTCTCTTTTTGCATCCTCTAAATCATTTAGATACATTTACAACAACAGCCAATGAGGAGATTCCAACATTCCCCACTGGAATGACCCAGAAGAGTCCAAGCAGCAGCCAACGCTAAGGAGAGGAGCTGCAATGCTTCCTTTCCTATCTCCTTGAGCATAGTCTGGATCACTGGACCACTTTTACTGTTTGAAGACCAGTTGAGTTGAAAGCAAATATTGCAAATCCTGGTTGAAACGTGAACCATGATCAACGAACTTTCAATTTCAAACCTCTTTTGAACGTCTTTCCAGCGTAACCGTATGTTAAACTCCTTTTAAGCTTAAACAAATACTCATTTAAATATGTAGCAATATACATAACGCATCAACGGCATGAACAATGTTCTTTAAATACAACTATGATGAAATAGAAAAAACATAATTGATGGCAGTGCAAATCACTATTCATAATCCTAGTTGACTTTTTTTTATAGCTCCAAATCACAAATTTGCCTCAGAGGGCGATGGAGGACATCCCCTGTCCCGGGACCAGAATAATGCAAACATTACAACGACTGATAACAGCAGCAGTGGATATAATAAAGCACCAATGATAATAAAAGCGGGAATAGTACTGTGACTAAGAATACTTTTTTTTACTGTGACTAATAATGATTTTCCTGTACTGATGTGAGGGTCCTCCTGACACAGAGGACCCTCTGTGCAGATTGTAAAGCTCTGAGGCAAATTTTCTGATTTGTGATACAAAATAAATTGAATTGAGTGTTGATCAACATTCAGAAAAGTGAAGAGATCCCTACCATACAGGCAGATGCATGGAGATGTTCACAGCGCTCGATGAGTATCCATGAGCACGAGGTGAAGACACGATGTCGTTTATTGGTGTCTGCTGCCATCTGGTGGCTCGATTGAGTACTAAGTGAACGTATCATTTCAGCCAAAATGGCACCTCGCTCCTCTTCCATGCGATTATTTATTGCTGCAGACATGTTGGTTACTAAAATGCCTTTTGACAAGAACATTTATTTTTAGTAAATTGTGACTGCTTGTTTCCCAGCTGACGGCTTTGTGTTTTGATGTGAGAGGTGCTTAAGAAAACTCTCAATTCATAGTTTCCAGCGATACCAGGCATGATGTTGACGAATAACGATACAGTTAACCAGTCTTAACTTTTTAAAAATATTTGTGAAGGTTAAATTTGTCTTTATTATTGATATTCATTGTAAGAAGACATAGTTTGAACTTAATGCAATTGGTATCCTGAAAGCTGAACACCTCATGCTTTTGAAACAGTATAATAACAGTCACACATGTATCGTACCGAACATGCTGGAGAAGTAGAGGTGGGTTTCTTTCACATTTTGTCTCAAATGATAGCAACATATGTTAAAGTTTGACATTAATGACTGGCAGATGGAAATCATGCACGATCTGCTTGGTTTACCTAAACTGATGAAGTAGCAGTGATGTAACTGGTCATTAAACCGCAGTGTTCATCACCCTCCTCTTTTCCTCACCAATATACACACTTTCAGTGTGCAGCGCCATCTTTCAAGTCCAATTCATGCCGGTGAGCACATTTCTTTGCCCTGGACCTCCCGCTGCCGCCTCTCTTCACACCTAGGCCCTCCTTGGTTCCGACCACGTGAAGCACTCTAACGCTGCATGTCCTTCAACCATTCACACCCTCCTGCCCGATCCATCGGCATGGATGGAGGAGCCGGGGATCGAACCACAGATTCTCTGATTGAAGGACAAGCCGCTCGACCTGTGAGCCACACGGCCGCCCCTTGGCTGCTCTCTTCTAGCTTTCATGGCTTCACATCAAAGCCCTCTTCCTGCAGCCTTGCCAGAGACACACATAACTCAACCAACATGAAAGTGCGCCCGAGTGAATTCTTTTATGGACCATTTTTTTATGGACAATAGCGTTGGCCCAGCTTTGCTCTGTGCATTCAGCTGCTTTTAACCCCCAGAGCACATCATTTCCTGCATTCTGGTGAATTTTCTGCATCAATGAATGGTGTAAATGTCTTTATCTATGTAAAGGAAAACACTAAATGCAGGCACAAGGTGACGATTCGAAATATTAAAAAATACTGGAATATAATGCAGTAAGTTGCTTTCAAATATGTATTCTCCTAGAGAGCAACTATGTCCACATAATGTAATCTCTGCTCAGTCAATGCACATGTAGGTGTTATTGACTCTTCCCTCCTTTCTTGTGTCTTTAACCTCTTTGCATGTGCATGTGCCACTATTCAACTCAATGATACCTTTATTGATTTGAATACATATTAACCCCTGGAATTGAATAGCTCAAATGTGTTTGAGCAAGATTTCTGCTCATGTTCAAAAATGTCTTCCCATTCAAAACCCTTTCCACATATCTGTGTTCTTTAGATGTTGAGAACAAAGTCTTGATATTATATAAATACAAATCTACCTGCCCCATGAAACCAAAACTAACAGAAAACACTTGTGATCCATCATAAATCTCACCATTGTTGTGTTGTGTTAACTTCACCATCTCTGATAGAGGGCCAGCTAAATCCACTTCATGAGGAGAGAGCTGGACTTTATGCTACTGACCCCCAGCTGTTGTAGAAATCCAAGAGAACAAGCTATAACACTACAGAACAGCACAACAGAACATAGTATTGAATCAATAGTTGTCAACGATATCTTCTAATACAGTGCTTGTATGAATTGCTGCAGTGAACACGACTGTCACGGGACACACCGCAGTGGACTCTCTGTCGTCTCCAGCCATCGTTCACAGCTGCCTCATTGATGGCCGTCGGTCTCAAGCTGGAGCGCCGTTTCAGTCTTTCGACCTCTCAGAGCGCTTTGACACTTCATCTCATTCACACATGATGGCTGCCATGCAAGGTGTCACCTGCCCATCAGGACTGATTTACTAACCCACCATAACCACAGTCTTCTGGAGCAATTTGAGGTGGAGTGTCTTGCCCAAGGACATTCAGCACCCAGAGGAGCCAGGAATCCAACTGATTCTCTTCTGATTGAAAGACGACTCACCACCCTGTCTGTTCACTCTAAGGATGGGCACATGAGTTTGCTCCAGTATAGGGAGGGACAATTATGTTCTCCCGAAGTATTGGGAGCTACCTTACCATCTATATGAAAGCCTATGCCCTTGGTGTGAGTCCTTCTACCTACAGCATAGGAGCAGAAGTCTTGGATTTGCAGGAATGCTCACAGAAGGCCACGGAATTTTCTGGCAATACAGTTTTATTCGTAGGCTTCCCTTTGATGTGGATGGATGTATTCTCCAGTCTGTCTCTGCCTGAGAAAATTAGAAGCATACATGTCAGCTCAAGGGTCAACAGGGACAAAATATGATACAGTGCAATTTCACTTAACTTCATTGGCCCAGTGAAACCGCTAGATCTGTCGAAAAAGCAAATAAATGATCCTGTTTATGGCCTTGTTTTAGCCATGAATAGTCTCTCGTCTGCTGTCAAAAGTTCTCAGTAACCCTCATGCCCCATGCGCTTCCCCTTAAGAGGAGTCCCATTAACACTGGTGCCTTTCTGGCAGCCATCCTCCTCCTGCTGCTGCTGCTGCTAATGCTAATGATGCTGCTAATGCTGCTGCTGCTAATGTTGCTAATGCTACTGCTGCAGGAGGAGGATGAGAGAGAGAGAGAGAGAGAGAGAGAGAGAGAGAGAGAGAACCGTGGTTAGTTAAAACTGTTGTGGTAGCAACAAGAGTGTTTTCTGATGTCTTTCGGGGCTTCATCAATGATTAAAAACTTTTTTTGCTGTTAAAGCCAGATTCTAGATTGGGAGCATTCTGATTGCCTCTCAATGGCTCCCAACATAGTCAGCAACTCACAGCTAACGGTGCTAACGGTGTTTAGCTGAGAGGGAAGCAGTGGGTGGGCTCCTGCTATGTCCACAAAGCAAGGAGAAGCCCTGAAAAAACACACAACTTCATCCTCTGCATCACTCTATATCTTCACAAAGCAAATAGTTGTTTGTTCATGTTCAGAATGCTAAATGCAGCTATTTCAATTAAAACCCATCATGAGCATGGAACTATTATCATTGACAATGACTTAAACATTTTCATCATTTAAGTTATCCAGTAAATTCTACTGTCTGTTTGATAATATACGACAAGCACTGAACGACAGGACAGGACACTTTTTTAATTCCTGTTTGCTCATTGTATGAAAGTGCAGCATTTTGATAATTAGTCATTTCTTAAAATATGCAGTTGACATTAATACACATGTAGAATGTAGGGAGGAGAGACTGTTGTCAGATTTGAACGTAGTCGTACAAAGTTTTACTCTTTCTTTCCCGTCACTCCGTCAATGGAAGAATTGGTTTTGTGGACTAATCTGACGTGAGAATACAATCTCATGTCATACAGTCACTTCAGAGGGCAGGACAAGAAGCACCACTTTCACTTGTGATGCTGCAGCCGCACGTTAATCTGTCCATGACGTGTTGCATACAGAAATGTTACAGGTCCGACCTAAGATTATATGACTAATAGGACTTTTACATAATTCATAAAATTATTAATTTGTAAAGATGCATGCTCCCATTTGTTGTCTGTTTATTGTTAAATAAAACAATTCCTTGTATGTGACAACATACAAGGCAATAAATGGTTCTGATTCTGATTCATTAATAATACATTTATATTTCTTGCGTGGGATCTTGAATTGTTGAAAGGACTATCTAAACAGTTGAAAAATAAGATGTATTATATATCAGGTGGTTTCTGATTTATTTTTGCTTCATTTTATTGAAGCTCTATCAGGTGTGAAGTCCTCAGGTCGGCCGGCAGCAAGAGGCTGCCTCTCACTGTGATCTGTCAGCACAGCAGCTGCTGGAGATTTCTCTCAAGGCTCCTTTCTATTCCTGTCCCCGCCGGGCAGCAGGCGACGCTGACTGAAGCCTGCAGTAAATGGACTAGTCTGACTGAGCCTGGCTGCAACAGGAGGAGCATACAAAGGGAGAAAACGATCATGATCAAGGACTGTGAGGTTCACGTTACAGGATTAGATGCAAAGCTAAGTGTTGCTGGGATGATGTTTGACAGAGATACCCTCACCAATACAACTATTTATTACAATACATGCCTTTTAAAACCATTCAGATTAGAGTTGCTTCATTTTTTTTTACTTGCAAAGTCTATGATGAAAGACCCAACGAATGTAATAGTGCTTAGATTATTACCAGTAAGAAATGTCGAGTATGTTTTATTTCACTTAACACCTAATTCTCACCTCCAGTTTGTCAATCAAGACTAATTCAATTAAATTCAGTTAATTTTGTATAACCCAAAATCACAAATACAAATTTGCCTCAGAGGGCTTTACAATCTGTACACATAGCATCCTGTGACCTCACATCAGATGACCTCACATCAAATCAGGAACAACTTCCCCAGTAAAGATAGTAAAAACCCTTTCACAGGGAAAAAAAGGGGAAGAAACCTGAGGGAGAGCAACAGAGGAGGATCCCTTTCCCTGGATGGACAGAAGCAATAGATGTCATGTGACCAGAATGAATAACGTAACGGAGCTACAGCACATTCAATGAATGTGACAGAAATTATTCATATAATGAGTAGTAGGCATGGTCCATAAATCCAGATAACCATGATCCATTAAGCAGAAGGAGGTAGAGGGGAGGGGCATCAGCAGGGCCATGGCAGGAGGTAGGAGACAGGAGGTAGGAGGCAGGAGATAGGAGGCAGGAGGTAGGAGGCAGGAGACAGGAGGTAAGAGATAAAAGACAGGAGGTAGGAGGTAGGAGGCAGGAGACAGAAGGCAGGAGACAGGAGGTAGGAGGCAGGAAGCAGGAGGTAGGTGGTAGGAGACAGGAGGTAAGAGGTAGGAGACAGGAGACAGGAGGTAGGAGGTAGGAGACAGGACCGGCTCCAGACAGCCACGATCCATGGAAACTTGAGGCGAGGAACCACAGAGGCTCCGGGAAAGAAGTAGAGTTAGTAATGTGCTTTGAAGAGACATGAATTCATCCAGAAGGAGAGAGAGGAAAGGAGAAGAGGAGCTCAGTGTATCCTAAGATGTCCCCCAGCAGTCTAGGCCTATAGCAGCATATCTAGGGGCTTAAGTCTACTCTTAAATGAGGTGACTGTGTCTCTGCCCCCCGGACTGGAAGTCCACAGAAGAGGATTTTTGGCTATGCAAAATAAATTTAATTGAATTTAAATTCTTCACCAATGAATCGCCACCTTAATGTTGTGGAGGAGTTTGAGTGGCTCAGTGATCCTGGGAGCTATGTTGTCCGGGGCGTCAGCCCCTGGTAGGGTCTCCCAAGGCAAACAGGTCTCGGGGGAGAACCCAGACTAAGAGCGGTTCAAAAAAACCCTGATGAATAGCAGCCCACGGTCTAAAGCTACCTCGCCTGGACAAGGGAAACCGGGGCACCCTCCCGGAGCCAGACCCAGGAGGGGAGCTCGTCGGCGAGTGTCTGGTGGCCGGGCTTTCGCCCATGGGGCCCGGTCGGGCTCAGCCCGAAGAAACAACATGGAGCAGCAGTCACCCCGTGGACCCACCACCCGCGGGGAGAATTATCGGGGTCGGGTGCTATGCAGACCGGGCGGCGGGCCAGGCAGGAGACCTGGGCGAGCCGATCGCCGGCAGCATAGACTAGCTCTAGGGACGTGGAACGTCACCTCGCTAGCGGGGAAAGAGCCGGAGCTGGTGGAGGAGGTGGAGCGGTACCAGCTAGATATAGTTGGGCTCACCTCCACGCACAGCATGGGCTCTGGAACCAAGCTCCTGGAGAAGGGTTGGACTTTGTCCTTTTCTGGAGTTGCCCAGGGTGAGAGGCGCCGGGCGGGAGTGGGGATACTCACGAGCCCCCGGCTGAGCGCCGCTATGTTGGAGTTTTCCCCGGAGAACGAGAGGGTTGCCTCCCTGCGCCTACGGGTTGCAGGGAATAAAGCTCTGACTGTTGTTTGTGCTTATGCACCGAACAGCAGTTCGGAGTATCCGGCCTTCTTGGAGTCGGTGGGAGGGGTCCTGGAAAGGGCGCCGCCTGCCGACTCCATAGTTCTCCTGGGAGACTTCAACGCTCACGTGGGCAATGACAGAGAAACCTGGCGGGGCGTGATTGGGAGGAACGGCTTGCCCGATCTGAACCCGAATGGTGTTTTGTTGTTGGACTTCTGTGCTAGTCACAGTTTGTCCATAACTAACACCATGTTCGAGCATAAGGTGGCTCATAAGTGTACCTGGTACCAGAACACCTTAGGCCGGAGATCAATGATCGACTTTGTAGTCGTATCATCTGATCTGCGGCCGTATGTCTTGGACACTCGGGTGAAGAGAGGAGCAGAGCTGTCAACTGATCACCACCTGGTGGTGAGTTGGATCAGATGGCGGGGGAGTCGGCTAGAAAGACCTGGCAAGCCCAAACATGTAGTGAGGGTGAACTGGGAACGTCTGGCGGAGGATCCTGTCCGGGAGGTCTTCAACTCCCACCTCCGGAAGAACTTCTCACAAATCCCGAGGGAGGCTGGGGACATGGAACCCGAGTGGACCATGTTCAAGGCCTCTATTGTGGACGCGGCTGCTCGGAGCTGTGGCCGGAAGGTCATCGGTGCCTGTCGTGGCGGCAACCCGAGAACCCGGTGGTGGGGGAAGCCGTCAAACTGAAGAAGGAGGCCTTTCGGGCCTGGCTGGCCCAGGGGTCTCCTGAAGCAGCTGACGGGTACCGGCAGGCCAGAAGGGCTGCAGCTGCGATGGTCGCGGATGCTAAAACTCGGGCATGGGAGGAGTTCGGGGAGGCCATGGAGAACGACTTTCGGTTGGCCTCAAGGAAGTTCTGGCAAACCATCCGACAGCTCAGGAAGGGAAAGCAGGGCCTACCCCAGGCTGTTCTCAGCAGGGGGGGGGAACTGCTGACCCGGACTGGGGACATCGTCGGGCGGTGGAAAGAGCACTTTGAGGAACTCCTAAACCCGGCCAACATGTCCCCCGGAGAGGGGGCAGCGCCGGAAGTCTTTGGGGTGGTTTCTCCCATATCCCTGGCAGAGGTCGCTAAGGTAGTCAAAAAGCTCCTTGGTGGCAAGGCGCCAGGGGTGGATGAGATCCGCCCTGAGATGCTGAAAGCGCTGGACATTGTTGGGCTGTCTTGGTTGACACGCCTTTTCAGTGTCGCATGGGGGTCGGGAACAGTGCCCATGGACTGGCAGACCGGGGTGGTGGTTCCCATCTTCAAGAAGGGGGACCGGAGAGTATGCTCAAACTATCGTGGCATCACACTGCTCAGCCTCCCGGGAAAAGCTTATGCCAGGGTGCTGGAAAGGAGGCTCCGACCGCTTGTCGAACCTCAGATTCAAGACGAGCAGTGCGGATTCCGTCCCGGTCGTGGAACAGTGGACCAGCTCTTTACCCTTGCAAGACTACTGGAGGGGTCCTGGGAGTTTGCCCAACCAGTCTACATGTGCTTTGTGGACTTGGAGAAGGCTTTCAACCGGGTCCCTCGGGGGTTTTTGTGGGGGGTGCTGCGGGAGTATGGGGTGCCGGACCCGTTGGCACGGGCCATCCGGTCTTTGTACGCCTGCAGTAGGAGCTGTGTTCGTATCCTCGGTAATAAGTCAGACACGTTCCCGGTGGGTGTTGGCCTCCGCCTGGGCTGCCCTTTATCACCGGTCCTGTTCGTGACCTTCATGGACAGGATATCTAGGCGCATCTAGTCAGGATGCCTCCTGAACGCCTCCCATTAGAGGTTTTCCAGGCACGCTCAACTGGTGGGAGACCCCGGGGAAGACCGAGGACACGCTGGAGGGATTATATCTCCCGGCTGGCCTTGGAACGCTTCGGGATCCCCCAGAATGAGCTGGAAAGTGTTGCGGGTGAGAGGGAAGCCTGGGTCGGCCTGCTGAACCTGCTGCCACCGCGACCCGACCCCGGATAAGCGGCTGATAATGGATGGATGGATGGATGAATTTAAATTGATCCAATGGACCTGATGCAGAGAGCAGTAAGAACCCATTGCCATCCAGCCATGCAGTGGAACCTCAAAATGTTTCATTAATTATTCCAGACATTGTCAGGAAAAAAACATCTTATGTTCAAAACATCATTGTATAAAATATTGAAAGAGACTGAATTGAACTGTGGTGTAGTTGGTGGTGTGTGCGGTTAATGTTAAAGGTTGTGGTGGTAGAAGGACACGTTTTAACTGCTGGGAGTTCAGGAAAAGCAGTTTAGGGAGGGGGATGTCCTGCAGATGGACCTGGTGATTAATGTGCATTAGTGCTGGCAGACACATTACTCACACTCATACCTCTAACAGGAGAGCAAAAGGCTGGACACGCCAGTGAGTTGAATTTCCACTGCCCCTTTGTTATTTTCCATCTGAAAATGTGTTGAGGACATTCCAGTGCTGTGGAAAATGTGTGTGCTAAGTGAACAAACAGACATGGATTGAATTCCAAAGTAATTTACGCTAGAACATGATCCTGAGGCGGGGGGATTATGAAGTTAGATTTGTGTCTTTATTACACAAACAAAAAAACATGTTTTGAGAGCAAATTTCTGGGTTGTAACTAGAATTTCTGTCTATAATTAAACAATCTTTGCTCTCAAAATAAAAACCTGTGCTCTCAAAAAAAAACCTGCACGCTCAATCCCAAAAGACTGGGCTCTTGATACACACACACACTAACGGGAAGTTACGTGAGGACACCAGTGTTTCCCCTACCATTTATAACGCCAAATATCAGAAGTCATTTAAGGTTCTCTTTCCTATAGAACAGGTCTACACCTTGTTCTGTTATTAAACAAACTAAACTGCCGTATGTTATTGATCGTATCTACACCACGACAGGTTGTAGATACGTGGTCGCGTCGACTTCTCTGCTCTGTGTCGCCCCGATGCGCTGCACACAGGTGAGACACAGCGGACAGAGCGAGCGGCGAAAAATATGTTGCGTGCTTTTCACAATGGGATTTGCTGCTTTAAGCTATCACTAGTTTAAGCTATCACTAGTTTAAGCTAACGCCCAGTGCAAAACAGCCCGGTGCGCCTGTGGAGCGCCTGCGTGCGCAACCGCAGTGACACGGCTTGTTCGTTAGAGCTGCGCCTCGCCTGGGATCCCCCCCCCCCCAGGAGGGGGACCAGCCCCCCTCCCCTCCATATTATTATTAGCTTTATTTTCATTGGTTGCTGGATTACATTTCACCCAGATACAACAGATACGTTTTTCTGATTGGCTATTCGTGTCGCCCATCTCTTTTTTTTGATTGGCAGGGGATTCGTGGGAGACGTGCTTGATTCCTCCATGGTGAGGGCAGCGCGACCAGGTCATGTTTGCGCGCTGCGGCACATTAAATAGCCTAGAGTTTTTTTTCAGCGTGAGAAATACGATGTGTGGCGGGAGGGCGTGACTTAAGACCGAAATGCGTGACAGTCACGCTCAATGCGTGACACTTGAGAGCCCTGGTGTTTATAAATATATATTTATGTAGAAATGTGTGTGTAGCTGCATCCTTTGTTCTTTTAATGTCTGCCTGTGAAATACATTACTAGTGGTTTTGATATGTGTTATATAAATGCAATTTTGTATTAACAACCACACAAGATATGTTTTCAGATTAAACATGAGACGAATAGTCAACAATCCAGCGTTAAGTATTACAACTACACATACAATAAGAATTTCATCATCTGGAACGAGCCTACTGATGAGCTGTGCGGCTCCACGCCTTGTGCTTAAAAGTTAGAAAATAGCTAATTGTTTTCCACAATAAGATATTTACTAGTAACTCAATATTAGTTATTTTTTGATTAACTTTATTTTAATTTTTCTAACACAGTGATAGCACTCTTCTTTTTTTTTGTCTGATGGAGTGATCTGGTTTACTTGAAAGGGATTGCAATGCTCTTTATTCTATCGTTTATAAAAGCACAGATGGAGTCACTAGCACTGTGAGGTCGTCCGTCCGTCCGTGTGCCCCCCCCCCCCCTGGAGCTTTAAACCAAGGGGAAACAATGGACACGGAGGTAAGTTGACATTATATTGCTCTGTTCGTCAACATTATTTTAAATGTAGCAGCACTTCTCTTTGTTTTCATGTTGTTAATGTCGTGGAGTCTCTTTCTTTAAAGAACGACATGGAGCTGCTGTGTTGACATGAAGCCCCACGTTCTGCCTGCATGTAACGTTAGCCCACAGTGAGCTAAGAGCTAACGTTACATGCACCTGATGCATGACTACGTTAGCTAAGGTTAGCTACGCACTCAACTCGTAACTTTTGGGATTGAGCGCCGTCACAGGTTGAGAGCACAGGTTTTTCTTTGAGAGCAAAGGTTTTTTAATTGTAGACAGAAATTCTAGTTACAAACCAGAAATTTGCTCTCAAAACATTTTTTTTTGTTTGTGTAATAAAGACACAAATCTAACTTCATAGGGGATCTGGGGTCAAAGAGCTTTGAGGGGAGTACAGGAACATCAACGACCAAGGACATGTCTATTGTCTGTAGTCTTAATGTATTTCCAAAGCGGTGGTTGGTAAAATAATCCTATCATAACAGTTTAGAACAATTACCTTAAATTAGGAAACTCTGATAATAACTTGTTACAGTAAGTACTAGTCAATACTTCTGGGTGCAAATCACCAAAACTAAGTATTCAAAGCTTAAAAGCCCCCAAAATACATTTGGAGTAAGTAAGTTATTAGAGAAGATACTGACAACACCTTCTCTTTTATTACACTGTAAAAAAAAGTACGTAGATGTTACAGTGAAAAACAGTTAAATCACAACAGTAAGAGACCATTAATTCAAAATCGGTTATATTCTGTTTCTATCACATGGAAACACCGTAAATATATATATCAGCCCAAACAGTAATTTATGCATGTATTTCTTGTAAAAAATACATGTTGTCAGTGTTAATTGTACTAAACATTGTACTGATAACGGAAATACACCGTAATATGAACAACAATCAATACCGTAATATTTACATTCATAACTTTAAAAAAATACATTCTGTCACTGTTAAATGTACGGACTGTTGTGCTGACAACCGAAATACACCGCAATATATATAACAGCCAACACTGTAATTTTTACAAATAATATTTGTAAAACATACATTTTGTCGCTGTTAAATGTACGAACCACTGGGTTCATAACGGAAATACACTGGAAGATACATTTAAAAGCCAACACTGTAAATTTCACATGTATTATTTGTAAAAGATACAGTTTGTCACTGTTAAATGTACTAACTATTGGACTGATTACAGAAATACACCGTAATTTATATAACAGCCAACATTGTAATTTTTACAAATAATATTTGTAAAACATACATTTTGTCGCTGTTAAATGTACGAACCACTGGGCTCATAACGGAAATATACTGGAAGATAAACTGAAAAGCCAACACTGTAATTTTCGCATTTATTATTTGTAAAAGATACAGTTTGTCACTGTTAAATGTACTAACTATTGGACTGATTACAGAAATACACTATAATATATATAACAGCCAACACTGTAATTTTTACAAATAATATTTGTAACACATACATTTTGTCGCTGTTAAATGTACGAACCACTGGGTTCATAACAGAAATATAATGGAAGATAAATTTAAAAGCCAACACTGTAATTTATGCATTCATTATTTGTAAAAGATACAGTTTGTCACTGTTAAATGTACTAACTATTGGACTGATTACATAAATACACCGTAATATATATAACAGCCAACAGTGTAATCTTTCCAATAAATATTTGTAAAACATACATTTTGTCGCTGTTTCACCGTTTAAGATTCCTTCAAACCACATTTTCTCTTGATTTGACTGACTAACATATATAGAGAGAGAGACCAAGACCAAGAGAGAGACCAAGACCAATACCAAGAGAGACAGAGACCAAGAGAGAGACCAAGACCAAGAGAGAGACCAAGACCAAGAGAGAGACCAAGACCAAGAGAGAGACCAAGACCAAGAGAGACAACAGAGACCAAGAGAGACTGAGAGGCCATGACCAAGAGAGACCAAGACCAAGAGAGAGACCAGAGAAACCAAGAGAGAGAGAGACCAAGAGAGAGACAGAGAAACCAAGAGAGAGAGAGACCAAGAGAGAGACAGAGAGACTTTTCCATTTTCACAAATGATCTCCCTTTGTCAATTAAGAATTCCAAAATGGTAATGTATGCTGATGACACAACACTATACAGAGATGGGCAGTATTTCTATTACTTGTATTTGAAATACGTATTTCAATTACTTTTGAGTATTTTGTCATTTATATTTCATAGGGCCGATAAAAAATCTAACGTAATTTGTAACAAAATACTTTAGAGTGGAGTAATTTTGTATTTAAAATACTCAAAATACTTTCTCCACGAATCAAAAAACAGTTCACTTATCAAGCTCCTGTTTGTTTGATTTAACACAACCCTCCCCTCTTCAGCTCTGGTTGAGAGACTGTTCTCGTTTGCAGGGATAATATTCCAATCGCACAGGAGGCGGTTAACACCAGAAATATTTGAAAAGTTAGTTGTTCTTAAAGTCAACTAAACTGGCTACTCAGTGGTTGGGTCTCAAGAACCAAAAAGGAAGGATCATTATGCCATAAAGATGGCACTGTGAACATGTATGAGACACTTAACACTGTAATATAGAACTATGTGGCCTAGCATGCCACTGGCCAATGTAAGAGAGAAATAAGTAGGTCCGAAAAAAAACAACCCTCAAGGATGTATTTTCTCTTTTTAATTATGCATATCATTGCTTTATTTTCTACTATAAAATAGCACTGTATGTTAACAGTATCTCTGTCAAGTTTGACTTTGATTAAGTGAAGTTAAATATTTTTAGTAATTAATTTAGTGCACATTTCGTGTACCGTAGGTTTAGGTCCCTGAAAGCAAAAATGCCCAAGCTTTCTTCCTGGACCTTGGACGCCTCTGGTTCCACAACAGAGGGGCTCTGCTCAAGCAGATGCACCAATACATACCAAACAAGGCCGTGTGAAATATAGTTTCATCCATTTTTGGGCTGGAATGTGGTTGCTTCTCAGGGCAGCCCACTACTCCTTATGGGTCAAATGCAGAGAAGAATTTACCCAAGGGGATTAATAAAGGATCATTTATTTATTTATTTATTATATTGGCGGATTCTATAGGTCGTATGCTTTCCAGAAAGGTGTGCCAATCATGTGTAGCCTTAAGCTAGGGATATAAAAATAGATATGTTTATAACTTGGGGAGCTCTCTCGAGTCACGTTCGAGTCCTCTCGAGTCATATTTATGGTTTATGTTAATATTTATGGTTGACTTGTGTTATAAACATGTAAAATGGACATATATACTCTTGTAAGGCCAGGCTTTGTCACATCAGTGGCTCTGGTATCGATTCATGGTAGTACGAGGACTTGGAGAGTGAGGAAGACCTTCTGATGAAGAATTCTGCCCCCATTTTTAAGTTTTAAGTCCCATTAATAAAGACATATAAATATATATATATATATATATATATATATATATATATATATATATATATATATATATATATATATATATATATATACATAATCAATCAAGTTGTTGTCTTTTAATAGCGTTTCTTAGTTACACTGACATTCTGTGACTTGCAACCATTCTGAATCAGGATCTGGAGAGAGTGTCTGATTGGGTGAAAGTGAACAAACTAGCCCTGAACATTTCGAGCCATTGTGTTTGGCTCAAGGAATACACTCAATGGTGACACACAGCTTCACCTGTCAGGTTCAGCAATAGAACAGGTCAAGAAGGCCAAACTACTGGGTGTAGTGTTGGACCAACAGTTGTCGTGGTCTGAGCACATTGATGGCATTGTCACTAGAATGGGAAGGAGCATAGCTATGACCAGAAAGTGCTTAACTTATTTAACACTCTCTATTGTTTGTCAGGTGTTACACTCCTTGGTCTTTTGTCACCTGCTATACTGTCCATCCATATGGTCGGTAGCTGCTAAGAAGGACATACATAAACTACAACTGGTTCAAAACCGAGCTGCCAGATTAGCACTCCAGTGTTCAATTAGAACTAATACAGCATATATGCACTCTCGCCTGTCATGGTTCTCAGTAGAAACTCAACTTCACTATAACCTCTTCACGTTTTTCAGGAAGGTAGCCTAGTATTTAATCAGGCACCTGAATACTTCTTCAATCAATTACAATATACATTTAATAGACACAACCATCTCACAGCTCAGGTCACTTAATACCTCCAACCCCAAGAACAAACCACCTCAAACGTAGTTATTTTTCGTGCAATTACTGCTTGGAATTTACTACCTCCTCATATAACTGTATACAGGTAATAATCTGTCATTTAAAAAACAATTAAAAGCGCACCTCAGGACATTAACCACTTGACGTTTTCCTTTGCTTTTTTAGTCATCTGATTTTTCTTTGTATAAATTATGGATGGACTGCATAATATACATCCTAGTCCTTGACTCGCACTAGGTATCTGACTGTACTATTTTAATTTTTATTCTGTACATAACTGTTTATTTCACATTATGTTTTGCACATTTTTGTATGTATCCTTAGCGGCCCCATTAGCGGGCGCTAAGGCGTCAGTAAATAAACAGTAAACAGTAAATAAACTAAACTAAACAGACAATAAGAACAATTTTTTATTTATTTTATTTAAAAAAAATTAACAATCAGCATATCAGGACAAAGCACATTTACTTCATACCTTGCTAAAAAGGAGCATTAAATATTAGATTGTCCCCAGACACACAATATATTGCATACTTATAGCACCATTTCTGAATAAGGTACTCCATGCTGTTCATACTCTTAAAAAAAAATCTAAAATCAATCCAGATTCTAGCCTTGACCAAAGACCTGAAGACAGTCAGACAGAGAGACAGACAGCCACACAGAGGGAGCGAGATCAAAGGAGAGCGGGACAGGTCACAGGTGTCAGTGATTAACCCCCCAATCCCCCCATGATGGGAGTGAACTTTGAGCGCCAGCTCTGCGCGGCTCTTCTCCTCCGGTGATACACGACATAGATGGACTCCTGGGAATATGGCATCTCCTCTTGAGGTAAGAATACCAACATAATTTATTAGTCGCGGAATAAAAGCTTTCTTGAATGGTCAACGTTATTGACACCTTACGTTTTCAGGTGATAGTAGCGTTAGTTTAACCTCTCTGGTAAGGGATTGAGCTAACGTTAAGGTAATGTTTAGCTAGCTATAGGCTAGGTGTATTACTTTGGCGGGACAGTTAAGACAGTTTGCGTGCTACAAACTTCATCTACAGACATGAAAATCCCTCACCTTTCGGCAAAATTCGCTGTTTTGAAACCAAAATAGGTAACCTACGTGAAGCGTGTAGATCCGAAGAGTTGTTTTTTTTTGTGAGGGGGGGGGGTCAACTGTCCGGCGTTTCTGAGATTGGAGTGGGACACGGGAAAAAACTGAGGTTGCGATCATTTTAGCAATAGAAGATCTTTGACGTGTCGAGTCTTGGCCAATCAGCGTTAAGATGTCTACAGCGGCTTCATTTCCCTCCCACCAGTTGTTTAATGGCAAGCTAGTCTGCTTGCTAACACGTTAGCTAACGTTGTTGGAGAGACAGCGAGTGAGATTACTGGCAGCGGAGAGTCCGTGGCAGCGTGTGACGTCAGACAGGAGAGCGGCGAGTCAGCGGCACTGCAGTTCTACCTACCGACACCTGACTACATATAAGGAGAGGACAATGGAGGTTTTATCCAACTTTTATTTTAATTAAAAAAACTAAATGAGTTTCCTCCGTAGGGTGGCCGGGCTACTGTTTATATTTAAGGGTTTAACCCCAAGGGGCAGGGCCCGCGTTGATGCGGGCGGGCAGGTGTTTACGTTTTTAATAAAAATTATATCATCACAATAATACGTCACAGAGATATGGTTTCAAATCTGGCGGATATGGTTTCCACTTCCGCGTCTGAGCATCTAAACATGGACGTGTCTTACGTCGTGTGCAAAGCTTCAGTGTGAGTCAGAAGATGCCAAGCAAAGAGTCGTGAGCAAAGCTATATTGGAGGGGACAGACGGCGCAGCTTCAGTGCCTGAAGGATTCGCTAACAAGGAGCTAGCCGGAGCTAACGGGCCAGATAGCTGGCTACAGCGTTTCTGTGAGACTGAACGGTGAGTAATCAATTGTTGCCCCTATCACCGTTAACTTTCTTACAGTGAACTTAGTACGACTAGTCGTGTTGGACCTCCATTATGTGTTTGTAAGACCGTAACTAACGTTTGTTTGTTGACGATAGCTTTGTAGCGTTAGCGCGTCACTAGATTCCGTTTTGGATGTCTCTTCCGTGTCTACGACAGAACGGTGCATACTCAACTGTTGTACCGATCACCATTAACTTTCTTACAGTGAACTTAGTTTGACCAGTAGTGTTGGATCTCCGTTAATCGTTACTACAGTAGTGTTTATGTCACGTTAGGTGCTGCTAACACGGCGCGAGCTAACGAGAGTGTGGTGGCAGGGGCGTGGTTAGCGTAGCTGGAGAGGGGGGAGGGGAGAAGCGACTCAGGGAACAGGTGTCGGGATGAGACCTAAGTGGCCTCAGCTGGAGCAGGTTGTGGGTCTTGCCTACATAAGCCATGAGAGGCACAGTCTGCGGGAGAGGCATGTGACAATAAAACAGTTACCTACGCAATCCCACGTGTGCTGTCTCATTGGTGCTGGGGGGGGAACCCGAGGAAGTAGCAGGATCGTGTTACAGTGGCGCCCAACGTGGGGCCCCTTGAAAGAGCACAATGATGGACAGCGAGCAATACCCAGATCTGCCGGCCCAGCCGATGATTATGCTGGGGCAGATGCTGGGGAGGATCGCAGCTATGCAGCAGGACCAGGCAGAGGCAAGTCGGAGGCTCATGGAGGCGCTCCTGGCCCAGACAGAGAGGCAGGCTCACGCCCTCGAGCAGCTGGCCGCCCGGGCAGCTGCAGCCCTGCCGGCAGCGAACCTCTCCACCTTGGCAGAGGTGACAATGCATCAGATGACGGCGGCGGACAACGGACAGTCTTTTTTAGAGACCTTCGAGGCGACGGCGGAGGCGTGCGGCTGGCCAGCGGCAGAGTGGGCGGTCCGGCTCCTGCCTCTCCTCACCGGGGCGGCGCAGACAGCGGCCATGGGGCTGCCATCGACAGCCCGGGGCAATTACGCGGATGTACGTAAAGCCGTCATCGATCGGCTGGGGCGGACCCCGGAGGACCACCGGCGGAGGTTCCGCGAGGCCACGCTGGAGCGCGTGGGCCGCCCGTTTACGTACGCGCAACAACTGAGGGACGCCGCTACCAGATGGCTACAGCCCGGGAACCCGGAAGGGGCGCAGGGGGTGGTGGCAAAGATCGTTCTGGAGCAGTTCGTGGGGGGGCTGCCGGCCGAAACATCGGCATGGGTTCGCTGCCACCGCCCTGCTTCGCTGGAGACCGCCATCACCCTGGCGGAAGACCACCTGGCGGTTCATCCCAGCGGTCAGCGGGACAGCGATCGCCCACCGGCGTCAGCCGGGCCGACTCCCGCCCCGCGGAGGAGAACACCGCAGGCCGTAACGACCACACGGTCGGCCACCCCGCCCCGGTCTTCCGGTTCCTTAACCCCAGCAAACACCGGCACCCTTCCCAACCCACAGGGGGTCCCTCAAACGCCAGGGCAGGTATGTTGGAGGTGCGGGCAGCCCGGACACTTCCGGAGGGAGTGTCCGCTGATGGAAGTGGGCCAGGTGATTCGGGTTGCCGGCTCTCCAACACCCTCCCCAGGTCCGGGAGCGACGTACCGCGTTCCGGTAAGAATCCAGGGGGGTACACATCAGGCAATGGTGGATTCTGGCTGTTCGCAGTCTATGATCCATCAGAGCCTGGTTCGACCCGGGGCATTGGTGGAGGCATTGTGGTTGAAGATTAGGTGTGTGCATGGGGACGTTCACGAGTATCCCATAGTATCAGTCGAGATCAGACACGGGGGTAAAAAGCATAGTATAAAGGTTGCAGTTAGCTCCCGCCTTACCCACCCTCTAATCTTGGGAACCGATTGGCCGGGGTTTAACAAATTAATGGGGCAGGCAGCGGGGGTGCGGTCACGGCAGACAGGGTCATGCGATATGTGTGCTGTGCTCAGTGGTGACGCGAGGTTGTCCGACACTGCAGACGGGGAGGAGGAGGGGGAACCGGCGGAGCCTCCCGTGGAGACTCCACCGGTTCCCGAGTTCCGCTCCATGGAAGATTTTCCACTCGAGCAGTCTCGTGATGATACTCTGCGCTCGGCCTGGGACCAAGTGATGCGAGTTGATGGTCAGCTGGTGCGCCCTGACGCAGCGCAGTCATATCCGCACTTTTCATTGATTAGGGACAGGCTGTACAGGGTGAGTCGTGACACTCAGACCGGGCAGGAAAACACACAGTTGCTGGTGCCGAAAAGCCGCCGGGAAATGATTTTCCAGGCGGCTCATTATAACCCGATGGCTGGTCACATGGGATACGAAAAGACACTAGACCGGATAATGACCCGATTTTATTGGCCGGGCATCCGGGCGGATGTGCGCCGTTGGTGTGCGTCCTGCCCGGAATGTCAATTGGTAAATCAACCGGCCATTCCGAGGGCGCCTTTGCACCCTCTGCCATTAATGGAGGTGCCATTCGAGCGAATAGCCATGGACCTCATCGAGCCATTTCACCGGAGCGCACGCGGATATCGCTTTGTGTTAGTCCTGGTGGATTACGCAACATGATATCCGGAGGCAGTGCCGTTGCGCAACATTTCTGCAAAAAGTGTTGCGCAGGCGCTGTTTCAGGTCATCTCCCGAGTCGGGATCCCGAAAGAGATTCTGACTGACCAGGGCACCTCGTTCATGTCACGTACACTGAGAGAACTTTACGGGTTGCTGGGCGTTAAATCTATTCGGACCAGTGTTTACCACCCACAGACCGACGGTCTGGTGGAGCGTCTGAATAAGACTTTGAAGTCCATGATCCGTAAATTTATTAGTGACGATGAACGTAATTGGGATAAATGGCTTGATTCTCTGTTGTTTGCAGTGCGGGAGGTTCCTCAGGCCTCAACGGGATTTTCTCCCTTTGAACTGCTGTTCGGCAGGACACCACGGGGGGTGCTCGACCTGATTAAGGAAAACTGGGAGGAAGGTCCGAGCGCCAGTAAGAATGAAATTCAATACGTCCTGGACCTGCGAGCAAAACTCCACACACTGGGTCAGATGTCACGTGAGAATTTGCTCCAGGCCCAGGAGCGTCAAAAACGGCTGTACGACAGAGGAGCCAGGCTGAGACAATTCACACCGGGAGAAAAGGTACTTGTATTGCTTCCTACGTCCAGCTCTAAACTCCTCGCCAAGTGGCAAGGGCCCTTTGTGGTCACACGGAGAGTGGGGGAGGTTGACTATGAGGTGGTGCGTTCTGACAGGGGCGGAGCTACACAGATCTACCACCTCAACCTCCTGAAAGCATGGAGAGAGGCGGAGTCTGTCTCTCTGGTGTCTGCGGTTTCTGAGAGAGAGGAGCTGGGGCCTGAGGTCCCAAAATCCACCAATCCGGCCTCGCTCCTTTGTGAAGACCATCTCTCCGGGACCCAGAGAACAGACATTGGCCAGTTGCAAGATCAGTTTGCTGACGTGTTCTCTCTTCTGCCAGGACGCACAAACCTCATCTCGCACCAGATTGAGACTCCTCCAGGCGTGACGGTGCGGTTACGGTTAAAGTGGTTCAGAGGGAATTGGCTGCCATGCTGGAGATGGGGGTAATAGAAGAGTCCAACAGTGCCTGGTCTAGCCCCATTGTTCTTGTTGTCAAGAAGGATGGGTCTATACGGTTCTGCATGGACTATCGCAGGGTGAATGAGGTGTCACGTTTCGATGCGTACCCAATGCCCCGGGTCGACGAGCTCCTGGACCGACTGGGCACTGCGCGTTTCTTTACGACACTGGATTTGACCAAGGGCTACTGGTAGATTCCTCTGTCACCAAAGTCCAAGGAAAAGACGGCCTTCTCCACTCCGTTTGGTTTGTACCAATTCACCACGCTTCCCTTCGGGTTGTTCGGTGCCCCGGCCACCTTTCAGCGCCTCATGGACCGGGTGCTGCGTCCGCACGCTGCATATGCGGCCGCCTACTTGGATGATGTGATCATCCACAGCACCACCTGGGCGGAGCATGTGCAGCGGGTGGGCGCGGTGCTGGAGTCCCTGAGGCAGGCCGGGCTCACCGCCAACCCGGGGAAGTGTGCAGTTGGACGGAGGGAGGTACGGTATCTGGGGTACCACTTGGGCGGCGGGCATGTGCGCCCTCAGGTGGACAAGACCGCTGCAATCGCGGCCTGCCCGCGGCCCAAGACTAAAAAGGAGGTGAGGCAGTTTCTGGGGCTGGCGGGTTATTACAGGCGCTTCATCCCGAACTTCGCAGACCTGACCAGCCCCTTGACTGACCTGACCCGGAAAGGTGCCTCAGATCCGGTCCAGTGGACGGAGCGGTGCCAGTTGGCGTTTGAGGAGGTAAAACAGGCTCTCTGTGGGGAGCCGCTCCTTCACACACCTAACTTCTCTCTTCCCTTTACTCTGCAGACTGATGCGTCGAACAGAGGGCTGGGGGCCGTTTTGTCCCAGCAGGTAGAGGGGTTTGACCGCCCGGTCCTCTACATCAGCCGGAAGCTATCCGAGAGTGAGGCCAGGTACAGCACGGTAGAGAAGGAGTGCCTGGCCATCCGGTGGGCGGTCGACTCCCTGCGCTACTACCTCCTGGGGCGCTCTTTCACCCTCTGGTCGGACCACGCCCCACTCCAGTGGCTACACCGCATGAAAGATACCAACGCCCGGATTACTCGGTGGTATCTGGCTTTACAGCCTTTTAATTTCAAGGTGATCCATAGGCCGGGGACGCAGATGGTTGTGGCTGACTTCCTCTCCCGCTCTCACGGGGGGGAGGGGGAGTAGGTTAGGCCAGATGAGGCCCCGGCCTAAGACGGGCGGTGGAGGTATGTGGTGGCAGGGGCGTGGTTAGCGTAGCTGGAGAGGGGGGAGGGGAGAAGCGACTCAGGGAACAGGTGTCGGGATGAGACCTAAGTGGCCTCAGCTGGAGCAGGTTGTGGGTCTTGCCTACATAAGCCATGAGAGGCACAGTCTGCGGGAGAGGCATGTGACAATAAAACAGTTACCTACGCAATCCCACGTGTGCTGTCTCATTGGTGCTGGGGGGGGGAACCCGAGGAAGTAGCAGGATCGTGTTACAGAGAGCTAACGGAGATAGTTGACTACAGCTATGAATGGTGGGTAATCAACTGTTGTCTCTATCACCGTTAACTTTATTTCAGTGAACTCATACTGACTAGTATTAATGTATTTTACAGAGTGGATTCAGAGCTGTGAGGGTCCAGAGGACAACATGCAGCTGCAGCAGTCTCCAGTCCGTCTGCCTGCCAACACATCACCATAGCAGGCCTCAAAGCCAGCCACAGCTCATCATCCCCACCATATAATAATAAATTTGTTTTTTGACATTTATCTACATGTGTCTACCATTTTATATATATATATTACACTGCTTTTGTGAACCTAAGACCCTTGGTAAACCAATTTCCATCACCAAAACCGATATACCACATGAGTAAAGTAATGTTTTCACAACAAATATGAACAATTTCCAAAATCAAGATTACATTTTTCAGCTTTAGTCATATTTTCTCTTTACACTTGTGCCTTGGGACCTCATTATATAGATGGCTGAGATTCTTCTGTAATTTCTGTATGTATGTATCATATGCAAGTGACTTTAAAAAGGGACATTTAAAAATTATGTAAAATCTGACCCCAGACCCCAGTGTTAAGATCTACGTGTAGAAAAAAGTGTATCCTCTAGTTAATTAAAATCTATATAGTTATGTGGTTATAATCGTTGTCACACAGAGAGAGGTGTGCATGTTCAGGTTTACTGGTGGAAACATTATTCAGTGTTCTAGACCAGCGGTTCCCAAACTTTTTAGGCCACGCACCCCCTTCTACATCCCGACCGGGTTCACGCACCCCCAATCCCCCACACCTTAAAAAAAAACGCAACAGAGCCTATTTATAGCCGCATAAAATCGGACCAATGCGAGAACTGTTTGCTCGCGCGTGGCGTTTGTTACAAGATTTAGTCCGCTGTATAAATTTCAGTTACACAAGGCGTCACTTTTAAAGAGCAATAAGGATGGCGAGGACACACGCACAGGCTCAGAGGCAGATTGCATTTCACATTTATTTACTTAAACACAGTAAGCTACGTAAAGAACAAAGAGTGGCACATGCATAGAATCAGAAACAGATATACATAAAAAAAGAGGCTCCAGGGGTGCGCGCACCACACTTTGGGAATCCCTGGTGTCGACCCAACACATGGATGAGACTGCAATTGTTTTTGGCTGTTTTGTACCTCTTCCAATTTGGATCTAAAAATGTAAGGGGCTTCTGACTTGCACTGGCATGCTTGGTGTTCAGGTGGCGGCGCAAATAAGAGGCTTCAGACAGCTGTTAGCCAGAACCTCACTGCACAACAATCTGCATCGCCAATCCAAGTGAAGCCCAGACCCAGAGAATTGTCATCATGTTTCCTTTTTTTTTTCCCAGTCTGATGCTCACTCTCGTCTCCTCTTTTTTCACCTTGACTCTTCGATGGGCCTCTGTGCTCCCGGTTTGTCTGATATCTCTTCCTCCTTCTCGGTCTCCTCCGTCTCCTCTTTCTCAGACTCCCGGTCGGTTTCTTCTCCCGGTCTCTCCTCAGCACCTCTCTGTTTCTCTCCCTCCGGTTCCTCCCTCTCTCTCTGTCCCTCTCCTCTTTTATGACTGATAGCTTCAGATGTCCCACCTGACAGCTTCCCCGATTTCAGCCAGTTTAACATATTTTCATGATGTTGCTGAATGAATGAAATGACGCTAGGTGCACAAGCTAGGCTAGCTAGTGTGTACGCTGCCACTTCCGGACCGGAAGTGCATCTATTTATTAAATTGTACGTTTTTAATTTTAATTTTAAATCTTACAAAGGGAATTTTTATAATAAAAAAATCCTACTTAATTTTTTTTTTAATTATGTTTAATATGAATTATTACACCATTAGACCACAGGGCTCTCACGTTTTTAAGACAGGTAAGAGTGACATATCATCCTCATCCTCCTCCTCGTCCTCCTCCCCCGGCCGTATGCCCACAGACCAGCCCCCCTCCCCCCCATATTATTATTAGCTTTATTTTCATTGGTTGCTGGATTACAGTTCACCCAGATACAACAGATACGTTTTTCTGATTGGCTATTCGTGTCGCCCATCTCTTTTTAATGATTGGCAGGGGATTCGGGGAGACGTGCTTGATTCCTCCATGGTGAGGGCAGCGCGACCAGGTCATGTTTGTGCGCTGCGGCTGCGAGTTTTTTTTCAGCGTGAGAAATACGATGTGTGGCGGGAGGGCGTGACTTAAGACCGAAATGCGTGACAGTCACGCTCAATGCCTGACACTTGAGAGCCCTGAGACCATCATTACATTTTTCCTCTCGCACACCCCCTAGAGGCAGCTCGCGCACCCCCAGGGGTGCGGGCAGCACACTTTGGGAATCCCTGGTCTGAACTGATGCCTTTGTGCTAAAATGTGTCTCTTTTTTTTTAATACTTATTCCAGATTTTCTAGGTCAGTGAAGATCAGTTTAACACCAGAAGGCAAGGAATGTTCAGTGTAGGCATCATGCTCAAGCACTGCATCAATCTACCTTTGCCTTTGTTTCTGTTTTTTTGGCTGCAGAGAGGATCTTCCCAATCCACAGTGAACACCTGATGGTCAAGATACAAGTCCTCAAGCAGAACTTCCCGAGCAGCTCAGCTTCAGAAAATGTTAATTTCTTAAGGTTTATCAACGATGGTCTGTATCTTGATTTACAATAGGCTTTATTTAATATTTCCTGATGTTGACTATAAAATCTATGCCAACCAATTGTAATACGTTGTACCATAATTTTTTGCAATAGAATTCTGGCAACCATAGTTGCGTCAATGTGCTTCGAACTTTGTAATAAAATACCGTAACTCATACAGTTGTACTGTAAAAACATTTAGTCATGAATCATTTCCAGTTTAATCATATTCTGGGTTAATAAATAAGGACTTCCTAATCGGAATATCAATAAATACAGATGCATTCTGCAGAAGAAATGGGCCTAGTATGAATACTTCTCTGTAGCCTGTTACCTGTTTAACAAACAGGTAACAGGCTACAGAGAAAACACTGCTGCTCTGGCAGTGATGATAACGGGTTATCTTAGTTAGTATTAGTACAGTGTTGCTTGCGGGCCCAAACTCCATTAAAAGTATCTGCAGTTAAAGGCAGATTGGTCATCGGCTTCAAAAACACATGTAATGATTTTTAAGACATCTATCCAGCAATCAATGAATCAAATGCTTTGACAAAAAAAGAAATAAATCTGGCATGTGTGGCTGTTGCAGGACTGCGATAGGCCTGTCCAATCATTTCATTCGGCCTGAATGTCAGTGTTGCCGACTTTCTTGCTAGATTATGGTCCAGTCCCAATGTCCCTTAAACCCTGAACCCCTAATGACTCACTGATCACCTCTAAGTGGCTGAGGGTGAGAGGCTTTAGGGCTTGATGGTGTAAATATGAATGGGTCAGCACTTTGCTGCAACATATCACGTGACTACATAAACATATTGTGTACAATTGTGTATTCATTTTATACTTTTTATTCACTGATTTGAACGTCTTCCTCACGAGATGAGAAGTCATTTTAAATGATCCATTTACTTGTTTTGTCAAAACAAAGTGTTTGATGAATGTAAATAAATATTATCTATATATAATTTCTGCTTACATTCCTCTGATTTCATATGTTTTTATGTTGTATGTAATGTTGTAGTGTAAAGGTATTTTATCACGTGTCTCTTTGTTTACCTTTTTTTTTTTTACGTCTCCATTCTTCCATGGTAACTACGTGTTTAATGTCACATTTCTATGAATTGTGGGTAATTCCCTGAGGCAAAGTAAGCATCTAATGCTGATTTACAGAAAGGGATCATAAAGGACTCAAACGTCTGCCAGAGACTCAAGCGCTCCACGATGTGACAGTGGGACAGAACCAAACCCTCATGGAGTAGCGGGAGCCTCAACGTCTGTGAGTCTTCAGGTAGAGATGGGATTGGGCCTTAGAGACTGTTGGGGACAGTACTACTTGCTACCTTCATTGAGGGGGTGACTGTGGCTAAGTGGTTAGCATGCCTGTTTTTCAATCAGAGGGTTGAATCTCCAATGAATCGCCACCTTAACGTGGTGGAGGAGTTTGAGTGGCTCAGTGATCCTGGGAGCTATGTTGTCCGGGGCGTCAGCCCCTGGTAGGGTCTCCCAAGGCAAACAGGTCTCGGGGGAGAGCCCAGACTAAGAGCGATTCAAAAAACCCTGATGAATTGCAGCCCACGGACTAAAGTTACCTCGCCCGGACAAGGGAAACCGGGGCACCCTCCCGGAGCCAGACCCAGGAGGGGAGCTCGTCGGCGAGCGTCTGGTGGCCGGGCTTTCGCCCATGGGGCCCGGTCGGGCTCAGCCCGAAGAAACAACATGGAGCAGCAGTCACCCCGTGGACCCACCACCCGCGGGGAGAATTATCGGGGTCGGGTGCTATGCAGACCGGGCGGCGGGCCAGGCAGGAGACCTGGGCGAGCCGATCGCCGGCAGCATAGACTAGCTCTAGGGACGTGGAACGTCACCTCGCTAGCGGGGAAAGAGCCGGAGCTGGTGCAGAAGGTGGAGCGGTACCAGCTAGATTTAGTTGGGCTCACCTCCACGCACAGCATGGGCTCTGGAACCAAGCTCCTGGAGAAGGGTTGGACTTTGTCCTTTTCTGGAGTTGCCCAGGGTGAGAGGCGCCGGGCGGGAGTGGGGATACTCACGAGCCCCCGGCTGAGCGCCGCTATGTTGGAGTTTTCCCCGGAGAACGAGAGGGTCGCCTCCCTGCGCCTACGGGTTGCAGGGAGTAAAGCTCTGACTGTTGTTTGTGCTTATGCACCGAACAGCAGTTCGGAGTATCCGGCCTTCTTGGAGTCGGTGGGAGGGGTCCTGGAAAGGGCGCCGCCTGCAGACTCCATAGTTCTCCTGGGAGACTTCAACGCTCACGTGGGCAATGACAGAGAAACCTGGCGGGGCGTGATTGGGAGGAACGGCTTGCCCGATCTGAACCCGAATGGTGTTTTGTTGTTGGACTTCTGTGCTAGCCACAGTTTGTCCATAACGAACACCATGTTCGAGCATAAGGTGGCTCATAAGTGTACCTGGTACCAGAACACCTTAGGCCGGAGATCAATGATCGACTTTGTAGTCGTATCATCTGATCTGCGGCCGTATGTCTTGGACACTCGGGTGAAGAGAGGAGCAGAGCTGTCAACTGATCACCACCTGGTGGTGAGTTGGATCAGATGGCGGGGGAGTCGGCTAGAAAGACCTGGCAAGCCCAAACGTGTAGTGAGGGTGAACTGGGAACGTCTGGCGGAGGACACTGTCCGGGAGGTCTTCAACTCCCACCTCCGGAAGAACTTCTCACAAATCCCGAGGGAGGCTGGGGACATGGAACCCGAGTGGACCATGTTCAAAGCCTCTATTGTGGACGCGGCTGCTCGGAGCTGTGGCCAGAAGGTCATCGGTGCCTGTCGTGGCGGCAACCCGAGAACCCGGTGGTGGACACCGGGGGTGAGGGAAGCCGTCAAACTGAAGAAGGAGGCCTTTCGGGCCTGGCTGGCCCAGGGGTCTCCTGAAGCAGCTGACGGGTACCGGCAGGCCAGAAGGGCTGCAGCTGGGATGGTCGTGGATGCTAAAACTCGGGCATGGGAGGAGTTCGGGGAGGCCATGGAGAAGGACTTTCGGTTGGCCTCAAGGAAGTTCTGGCAAACCATCCGACGGCTCAGGAAGGGAAAGCAGGGCCTATCCCAGGCTGTTCTCAGCAGGGGGGGGGGAACTGCTGACCCGGACTGGGGACATCGTCGGGCGGTGGAAAGAGCACTTTGAGGAACTCCTAAATCCGGCTAACATGTCCCCCGGAGAGGGGGCAGCGCCGGAAGACTTTGGGGTGGTTTCTCCCATATCCCTGGCAGAGGTCGCTAAGGTAGTCAAAAAGCTCCTTGGTGGCAAGGCGCCAGGGGTGGATGAGATCCGCCCTGAGATGCTGAAAGCGCTGGACATTGTTGGGCTGTCTTGGTTGACACGCCTTTTCAGTGTCGCATGGGGGTCGGGAACAGTGCCCATGGACTGGCAGACCGGGGTGGTGGTTCCCATCTACAAGAAGGGGGACCGGAGAGTGTGCTCAAACTATCGTGGCATCACACTGCTCAGCCTCCCGGGAAAAGCTTATGCCAGGGTGCTGGAAGGGAGGCTCCGACCGCTTGTCGAACCTCAGATTCAAGACGAGCAGTGCGGATTCCGTCCCGGTCGTGGAACAGTGGACCAGCTCTTTACCCTTGCAAGACTACTGGAGGGGTCCTGGGAGTTTGCCCAACCAGTCTACATGTGCTTTGTGGACTTGGAGAAGGCTTTCGACCGGGTCCCTCGGGGGTTTTTGTGGGGGGTGCTGCGGGAGTATGGGGTGCCGGACCCGTTGGCACGGGCTATCCGGTCTTTGTACGCCTGCAGTAGGAGCTGTGTTCGTATCCTCGGTAGTAAGTCAGACACGTTCCCGGTGGGTGTTGGCCTCCGCCAGGGCTGCCCTTTATCACCGGTCCTGTTCGTGACTTTCATGGACAGGATATCTAGGCGCAGCCAGGGGGCGGAGAGGATCCGGTTCGGGAGTCTCGGGATCGCCTCTCTGCTGTTCGCGGATGATGTGGTCCTGTTTGCCTCCTCGGATTGTGACCTCCAGCATTCACTGGGGCGTTTTGCAGCCGAGTGTGAAGCGGCAGGGATGAGAGTTAGCGCCTCCAAATCTGAGGCCATGGTGCTCTGCCGGAAACCGGTGGATTGCTCCCTCCAGGTGGGGACAAACTGCCTACCCCAAGCGAAGGAGTTCAAGTATCTCGGGGTCTTGTTCCTGAGTGAGGGTAAGGTGGAGCGGGAGATCGACAGACGGATCGGGGCGGCTGCAGCAATAAAACAGGCGCTGTACCGGTCCGTCCTGGTGAAGAGGGAGCTGAGCCGGAAGGCGAAGCTCTCCATTTACTGGTCGGTCTATGTTCCAACCCTCACCTATGGTCACGAACTCTGGGTCGTGACCGAAAGAACGAGATCTCGAATACAAGCGGCCGAAATGAGCTTCCTCCGCAGGGTGGCCGGGCTCACCCTTAGAGATAGGGTAAGGAGCTCGGACATCAGGAGGGAGCTTGGAGTCGAGTCGCTGCTCCTTCGTGTCGAAAGGAGTCAGCTGAGGTGGTTCAGCATCTAGTCAGGATGCCTCCTGGACGCCTCCCATTAGAGGTTTTCCAGGCACGTCCAACTGGTAGGAGACCCCGGGGAAGACCGAGGACACGCTGGAGGGATTATATATTCCGGCTGGCCTTGGAACGCCTCGGGATCCCCCAGAATGAGCTGGAAAGTGTTGTGGGTGAGAGGGAAGCCTGGGTCGGCCTGCTGAACCTGCTGCCACCGCGACCCGACCCCGGATAAGCGGCTGATAATGGATGGATGGATGGATGGGTTGGTGGTCCCGGCTCCGTCCCTGCTAGTCCATGTTGTTGCGTCCTTGAGCAAAACACTTAACCCCTAATTGCTCACCGTGTCTGCGGTGTGTAGAGAGCAACAATGTAAGTTGCTTTGGATAAAAGCAGGTTGGATGAAATCAAGTGTAGTCTACCTAACGTTGAAGACTTCATGATACTTCATTTGGCGCTTCACATGTCTGCCTTTAGAGAGAGGGACGTCTCATTTCTTGGTTTCCTTCATCTATCCATGCGTCCCTGGTGGGAGGGACTAAGATTCAAGGAAAAGGTGCAAGTGAGTGCAACATGAATGCAATTTGAGAAACTTGGGATGCACCTCTAGACTGCAGGAGCTGGAGTGTGTTTGGTAAAGTATGAAAACTAAATTATTGACATTAATCAAATTATTAATATCAATAATTAATAATAAACACTGGGGATTATAAGAAAACTATAAATGAAGTCTCAAAATGTAAATAGTCAAAGTATTATTCCACACAGTGAACAGTGAAGGTTGGAATTCAAGCACAGGCCAAAATATCCAGCTATTTCCACTACACATGCTCAAAGTAATCACAGAAGCTGCTCTTAAAAGTAGAAACAGAGTTTATTTACCATTAACAATACTGATCAAGTCAGTAATAATACACACTAACCACAAATACCATACAATTACAAGCCTACTATCGAAAATCAGCAAACAATCACGTGGTGAGGGTGTGTGTGAGAAGCATGGTGGACGTAATCTCTTAAAGGCCACAACATGACGGACGTGTTAAAGAAAAATCGGAGCATGTAGTCTCGTATGTGATCACGCTATGCAAAACCACAAAAATGGCGGCGAGGTCATGATTATTTAATGGAGTAACAAGGCACACAATACACCACAAGTGTCTGAGATAAGCTAACAGCACAACCTAAATGTGTGTATACATATGTGTACATGTGTGTGAGTTTTTAAAAAAAAAACTTTTTATTTTATTTAGGCATTTTTACAGTTTAACAAACAAACAACCTTCAAAAGTAAGAAGGAATATTAGGAATGAACCATGCATCTGGCCAAGTGGGCCATAAGAAAGAAACAAATAAAAAAAATGTCAGCAGGTAAATAAGTAAAGATAAAAAACAAAGCAATCAAACAGCCATGCAACACTTCAAAAGCATCGTCAGTCAATCGTGTCAACCGTAAATTCAGTCCAACATACAGATACATTACACACATTATATACATGGGTTGCATCATGATGAAACATAGTGTGTTTTTAAGAGATACTGAGCTTCTCGAGCCAACAAAATCCAGAACCCCATGAGGTTAGGGAGGGCGAGTAATCTGCCCATTTCCTTCTTTTGACACATATTTGGTCCATTTTGTCCATCTGGCCATGTACATGTCCCTTCTCAGTCTCAGAAGGAAGGTCATTCTTTCCATCTCGTGGATTTCTTTAATTATTTCAGTCCAGTTTTCTATTGTGGGAGGGTCGGTTTGTAACCAGTTACGAGTGATTGCTTTTTTTGCTGCTACTGTTAATATTTTAGGAGATACCTGTCATTTCCTGTTATTTCTTCTGGTAGGTCACCCAAATGAAGTGATTTGCATGTAAATTGTATCTGTTGCCCCAGAATATGTTGCATCATTGTCCAAGTGCTCTCCCAGAATATTTGTATTTTAGGGCAGCTAAAAAGATATGATGGTGGTTCGCTGTCCCTTCCCCACAATTTCTCCAGCATGTGTGGTTAAGTAACATTTCATTTTGGGGGTAATAAAGAAACGAACAAGGTTCTTCCAGCTGAATTCACGCCAGTACATTGAACAGGAAGTCGAGAACACGGTTTCACACATATTCTCCCATTGCTGAGTGGATATTTCATCTTCTAGTTCTTTCTCCCATCTCTCCTTGATATATGTTGTGGTGGCTCCTCTGCTCTTTGTAATTCCCTGGTAAACCTTTGAAATGACTGATTTAGAGCTTCTCGTGTATGCCTGTACTGCTAATTGTATTATTTCAGTATGTTCTATAGTTACTTCTAGTTTCCGGATTTCTTTAAAAAAATAATGCCGTAATTGTAAATATCTGAAAAAAAAGAAAGAAAACTTTTCCAAATTTAATTTTTTCTTCAGTGTCTGGAAACTTTGCAATGTGTTTTTCTCCATTATTGTGCAGAAAGCTGTAATACCTTGTTTTGTCCAATATCTGAATCTAGAATCTATCTTATTTGGCCTAAATTCTGTATCATATTCTAGCCATCTGTGTTTTCTTAAATGATTCCACAAATTGAATTGCTTTATAACTTCAAACCAGGTATGGAGGGTAAATGAGACAATGGGGTTCAGTTGGTCACGATAAGTTAACATAAGTTTGCGGTCTGCGATCATTGCTTGTACTGGGATACCTTTGAATTCATATTCCATCTCCTTCCACTTCGCCTCGTAGCCATTATCACACCAAAGAACTATTGGTTTTAGTTGGGCAGAATAGAAATAGTCTTTAAGGTTAGGAAGGGACATGCCACCTCTCTCCTTACTGATAATCAACGTGCTATATTTAACCCGTGGCTTCCTTCCGTTCCAAATAAATCTTGAGATCTGTCTGTCTCAATCCTGGAATTGTCTGGCTGGGATTTTAATTGGTAGCGACATAAATGAATACAGTAATCTAGGTAAAATGGACATCTTTATAATATCAATTATTGCACTGAAATTCAATAGGGGTGTTGACCAGTTACTTAGATCTTCTTTAATTTTGGTGAACGATATTAATTTACCCCTGATCACTGCTTTTAAGGTGTCCCATAATATATTTGGGTTCACTTCCCCATTGTCATTTAATTCAAGAAATGTTTTAATTTCCAATTTCACTTGCTGTATTGCCTTTTTATTATTAAGCACACTTGTATTCAGTCTCCAGATTGTTTTTTTTGGCCTACTATCCAAATGTAATGATAGATATATTGGTGAATGATCTGAGATATCTCTAGTTCCTATATCACAATACTCTGAGTCTGTCACTCTGAAACATAAAAATATAATCTATTCTTGAAAAGACTGCATGGGGCGCCGAGTAAAAAGTATAATCTTTTTCAGCTGGGTGTAGGTCCCTCCAAACGTCAAGTAAGCCCTCGTCCAAGCCTCTTCTCAGCAATTTAGACGGCGGGGACACTTTTCTCTTATTATTAGAGGTATCCCATGTATTGATTATTACGGTGTTAAAGTCCCCTGCACATATTAATGTGCCTCGTGATTCTGAAGAAATCAGTTCGAGTATTTTTTTCAGAGTTCTTTGGTCACTTTGTGGGGGTAAATAAACACAGATAAGTGTGGTCAATCTGTTTTCAATCTTGCCTTGCACAAGGACATATCTGCCTTCAGTGTCCCTGATCTGCAAAAAACAAAGTCTCTTTTCCCTCTTGCGCCGTGAATTTAGCTTCTCCCGGTCATTTGTACTCCTTCCTTATATCGCGGAGACAGAGAACAAGCAAAAGATCAACAAAACAAAAGTATATATATTTATTAAATTGAGGAGGGGGGAATTGTCATTATATCAAGCTCATTACTACAAGTGCGGGGCGCACTGAGTGCGTGTGTACGTCTTTGATCTTGCAGTGTATCTTATTTTAAACACCTCTTTAGCGGTGTGTAAATCATACTGTCCATACCTGATGAATCTCAGTCGTTTATTGCTCATACTTTTGGGCCTTGGTCATCCTCGGGCCTCTCTCGGTTCTGGCCGGTGCCGCTCCCGGTCTTCCTGCTCCAGTGAGCGCCTTGTGAGTTGCTGGTCCCAGCTGATGTCGGGCGTCCGCGGCAGGTCCAGTGAGTAGCCTCTCTTCCTCATGTCCTCGGCGGCTTCTGTGGCGTTGTGATAGATGCAGGGGCCGTCTTTCCAGTGGATCTTCATCTTAGCAGGGTATTGTGTCTGGAAGCGTATTTGTTCCTCCTTAAGGATCTTTTTTATGTCTTTGTACTCCTTAAGTTTATTGTTTACGTCAGTGGGGTGATCCTGTGCAAACGCCACCGTTTTCCCTTCGTAGGTGATCTTTTTAGCCCACGCTGCTTTAAGTATTTTGTCTTTAGTATCAAATCTCTGGAAGTTAACCAGGACAGACCTTGAGACTGTGTCATCCTGAGGTTTCGGGCCGAGTGACCGGTGGGCTCGCTGGATCTGTAGGTCCGAGTTATCGAGGGCCAGCTGCGTCTTCAGAAAGTTGTCCATGAATGTTATCATTGAGCTTCCCTCCGTGCCTTCTTTAATCCCATAGATGCGAATATTGTTCCTGCGGGATTTTGCTTCCAGATCAGTCACCTTGGCCTGGAGCCGTCCCTGCTGTTTGAGGCAGTAAAGCAGCGCGTCCTTCAACTCGGACTTCACGGTGTCCGTTTCCTCGACTCGCTGCTCTGCTTCTGCTCACCGTTCACCTTGGTTGCGGAAATCTGTGGCGACATTTTGTAGTTTTTGGTTTATCTCCATCTTAAAGTTGTTGAGTTCCTGTTTAATGTCGTTCCTAAAATAATTTTTGAAGTCTTTTAGTTCCTGTTTGAGTTCCGTTTTCAGGCTTTGGATATCTTTTCCCAGGTTCTGGATGGCCTCAACCGTAGACGTAACACCCTCTTCTGCACGAGGCTCCGTTTCCTCCTCTGTGGTGGCTGTGTTGTCATTCGCCGCTTTCTTCCCTCTTCCCCCGCTGCTCTTATTTTTGCTCATTGTCGTTTTCCTGCTTCTAGCCCCACTCATTCTGGGCCATTTTTTATTTTCATAAATTGTTCTCTTGCGTTGGAGGGGCTTTTTTCCTTAATTTGACCAGCAGAGTCTTAGATCTACGACGCCATCTTGAAACGCTCACCGGAAGTCTTGTGTGTGGTTTTTTTAAAGAAGTTCCTCACTTACTTTATCACCCAGCAACCCAACTGGCCAACTCCGATTCGGCAGGAAGAACAGTTTACTGACTTTACTCACGGTGGCTGATCTAAGACACAACACTATTATAGCCATGTGGAATAACACTCTTACAACATCATTATCGCAGCAACAATACAACTGTAATTTTGCATAGCACAGACGGAACTCGGTGGCATGTAAAAATACACAACAACCAATGATGCCCCGGATCCTGAATTGAAGATAAAAATTTGAAGAACCACATTGACGGTGGTCAAGTAGACGCTCTTGTCTGGGCAGCAATAGGTTTTTACTTGTAATGTTAAATGGACTGTACTTGTATAGAGCGTTTCTAGTCTTCCCATCACTCATAGCGCTTTAACACTACATGACATCATTCACCCATAGACACTTTCATCCATTCATACACTGGTGGAAGGGTGCATGCATGGTGCCACCTGTCCATCAGGACTATGTAATTACTTCTACCAATTCATACCAGGTGTATGAATGTGGGGTAAATGTTCTTGCCTAAGGACACATTCAACATGGACTAGCAGAGCCGGGGATCAAACCACCGATCCTCTGATTGAAGGACAACCCTGTTAAACCACTGAGCCACAGTCGCCCCAAATATGTGCGTCCCAAACGATGTAGAGGCGATAGTGAGTCACTGTCACGTCCAGTCTGTACTCATACTGGTGCCGGCTATTTTCTTGTTCCTGTCACTTTGGATTTAATCCAATAAACAAACAGACCATAAAGCCCCGGTTAGTGTCACAGTAAACACAAGTTCAGAGGCAACACACTGTGGTTGGGATAAGTGTGTGTGTGTGTGTGTGTGTGTGTGTGTGTGTGTGTGTGTGTCCACTAAGGAGGTAGAGTTACGGTGATATCTTCATGTTATTTATTACATCATTCTACTAGATCATTCTATACATTTAATACAGTATTATATAGAATCTAATTACAGGTTGCATGAGAGGTGGTGCCTTTGCTTACAGCCTGGGCCAGTGTGTGTATTTTTGTGTACACACGGGCGACACAGTAGCCTTCTCTGTTGATGTAACATAAATGAACAGACCTCCTCTGTGGAGCTTCTGAGATGCAGCATTCATCCCAGGGTTGGGGGACAGCATGGCTCAAGTCCTTTGACCTCCTGGCTCTGATGGAGGCCCCCTTTGAGGTCCTGCACCACACTGAGCCTGTGCTCTCCCCTGAGTGAAGGAGGGTGTGCAGGGAAATAGGGTTGTTCCGTATTACTGTGGCGATGTAATCTCTGTGTATGTTTTGGGAGGTATAAGGCCTTGATTCTGCAAACACAAAGTACATTGTGTTGAAATAAATGGAGCCAAGCATGAGAGTGATTGGACCCCTTTGACCTTATTGATTACTGATGAAAACAAAAACACCTGTTTATAGCATTGTAGCACCCCACCACTCTCTATTACCGTAGGTCTAATGATGGGGTGGTTGGGTTCATTTATTTAAAAAGGTAGCTGCCCAAAGGTTTACCTGTCCTGATTGAAATAATTAAGTGATTAAAAAATTGACCATATTAAATGTTAAAGAAACTGACCACAGACCACAGCTTTCGGTTAAAACAATTAGTTTACTGTTCAAATCATATCTACCCTTTTGGGGAACAATAATACAACCAAAACTAAACCAAACTTTTCAAACTAAGAAACCGGACTTTTCAAAACAAATCCTTAGTATGTCCTACTGCTTGGGTGCACACACACTCACGCACTCCCACACACAGCTCAGGCCGGTGTCGCTCTGGTGCCGTGTTGCCTCTCGCTCCGCCCGCCGTCCTTCAGTCAGTGTCTGTCGTCCTCGGCCCCGCCTGCAACAACGTCAGTCAGCGGCGCGTCCTCTCAGCTCCGTCTGCAACAACGTCAGTCAGCGGCGCGTCCTCTCAGCTCCGTCTGCAGCAACGTCAGACAGCGGCGCGTCCTCTCAGCTCTGTCTGCAGCAACGGCCTTAGTCAGAGGTGGCAACTCGGGCTCCTCATTCTGCGTATGCAATCTGACTAAATATCCAATAAGTAACAGATGATTACGGTGGCAGGTTTTTATACTTCTCGTTCCACTTTCGGGTTTCACGTGGTAGACTGGAAGATTGGGCATCCTTCCCACCACAAGGTAGGGCTCAGACCCCATTTATCCTTCAGCTTTTGCTTTCCCATCACACCAAAGTTCCTTAGCAGCACTCTGTCTCCTTCGGCCAAGACTTGTTCTTTTACCAACTTGTCATGTGCTCTCTTGTTCCTCTGGTGATTCTTATCAGCAGCGTCAGTGGCAAGTTGGTAGGCTTTGTGGAGGTCTGTCTTCAGCTTAGTAACATACTGGGGGTACGTTACACTCTAGTTCCCTTCCTCCATCACTCCAAAACAAATATCCACCGGCAGGCGAGCTTCCCGTCCGAACATCAGCAGATAAGGTGAGTAACCTGTTGCCTCGTTCCTCGTGCAATTGCATGCATACACTAAATGACTGATGGTCCTCCTCCACTTTTGTTTTTGCCTTGGATCCAGCGTTCCAAGCATGGATAGAAGAGTTCGGTTGAACTGTTCAGGTTGGGGATCCCCCTGAGGATGGTACGATGATGTCCTGGACTTACGAATCCCCAACATTTTGAGGAGGTCTCGGATCAGGTGACTTTCGAAATCTCGACTCTGATCCGAATGTATCCTTGCTGGGAGTCCATAGTGTACGAAGTACCGCTCACATAGAATCTTTGCCACTGTGGCCGCTTTCTGGTCCTTTGCTGGAAAAGCGTGGGCGTATCGGGTAAAGTGATCAGTTACCACCAGGACATTTGCCACTCCCTGGGAATCAGGTTCAAGGGACAACAAATCAATACACACTAGATCAAGGGGTCCTTTACTAGTTATCTGGTTAAGCGGGGCAGCTCTCTGAGGGAGGGTTTTACGTGCGACACATCTGCCACAGGTCTTAATGTACTGCTCCACCTCCGCTCCCATCTTAGGCCAGTAAAACCGGTCTCTGATTAGTTGCACCGTCTTTTCCACTCCCAGATGACCAGACTCGTCGTGCAGGGATTCAAGTACCATAGGGACATACTCCGTGGGGAGGACAAGCTGGTGTACCTCCGTACCCGGAGGTCTCTGGATAACTCGATGCAGCAGGCCATTAGCTACCAGCAACTTGTTGGACTGTCTTTGCAAAAGGGTGACTCTTGGATCATCGCCTCTAACTAAGGGGGACGAGTGTCCTGCTAAGACACCCGTTGCAATCAGCTTCCCACTAGTCAGGATATATGTCAGGGGGTTGTTATCAGTCCTCACCGTGAAACTTGCTCAGCTTTCTGCTCGCAAAGGCGACTGGTCTCAGCCCTTCTGGGTGTTCTTGGTTTAGCACCGCCCCTAAGCCCTTCAAACTAGCATCTATGTGCAACACACTGGTACCTTGGCTGCGTTTGTCTTCTGTTGGGTAGGGGGATAACCCTTAAAGAGTTCAGTAAGGGGTCCAACTATGATGGAGTAGTTCACGATGAAGCGACGGTAGTACCCACAGAATCCTAAGAAGAACTGCAAAGCTTTAAGATTGGTGGGCTGTGCCCAGTGGGCTACCGCTTCAGCTTTGGCAGGGTCGGTGGCAATTCCATTCTCCGACACTATGTGTCCCACATAGGTGACTGTGGCCGGCAGAACTGGCATTTGTCTATTGACAACTTTAACCCCGCCTCTTCTAGTCGGTCTATCACCTTCAACAGTCTTTGCTCGTGCTCTTACAGGGTTTTCCCGAATACGATCAGATCATCCAAGTACACTATGACCTCAAGCAGGTGCATGTCGCCGACCGTCTTCTCCATAAGTCTTTGGAAAGTTGCCGGGGCTCCGGTGACTCCCTGTGGCATTCTCTCAAACTGATAAAATCCCAATGGACATATGAAGGCGGTTTTCTCTTTATCCTCTTCTGCCATCGGGATCTGGTAGTAACCACTGCGCAAGTCCAACACTGAAAACCACTTGCTTCCAGTCAAACAGTCCAAGGCATCATCAATGCGTGGCACCGTGTACTGGTCGGGGATGGTTCTTCGATTCAGTGTTTGATAGTCCACACACGTGCGTAGTTTCCCAGTCTTCTTTCGGGCCAGAACAATGGGCGGAGCATAGGGGCTTCTAGATTCCTTTATTAGCCCGGCGGCCAGAAGTCCTTGAAGGTGGCGTCGAAGGTCGTCTAGGTCAGTGAGCGATATGCGGCGAGATCTTTCCCTGAAGGGGTATCATCCGTTAGTCGTATACGGTGTTCTGCCTTCTTGGCTAAACCAACGCCCCATTCAGCAGTGGAGAGAACGTTGGACTTCTCTGAGAGTTTCTGTCTTAGTCGGTCTTCATACTCAGTGGTAATGGGGAATCCCTGAAATCAAACAATGACACATCAATATTCGGGGCTGTCTCGGATGTTGGACCGGGTACCTCGGTCACCATATAGGTGGGCAATCACGGTACCTGGCGGGATGGAGGTGGACTTCCTAGACTCATTCCGCAACAACACAAGGAGAACAACTGTTCTTGTCCATCATTTTTGAGAATAGGACAGTGGGCTGCACAAACACACTTGGAGGCAGAGCAGGCGAGGAAGCCCGTTCTGTGATGAACTTTACAGACAGCTATGTACTCACTGCCAGCCAGAACGACAAGGGGGCCAGGGCCAGAACACTTCACTTCACTTCACTGTCGCAGGAATGATCAGAGAGTGCAACATCCGTCACAGCAACCTTGGAAATGTCCAGATGTGATAGGTCTAGAGTGTGCCCCTTATTGTGGGTGGGACCTGTTACATGCTGAGTCAGATCATAGTTATCAAGGACACCACAGAGCTCTATAGACCCTGTGTCCTGGGGATTATCAACATGGATATTAAAATCACCAACAATGACAACACAATCAAAATCAATACAGATTATAGACAGCAGTTCAGTAAACTCATCAAAGAAGGTTGCACAGTATTTAGGTGGTCTGTAAATGTTGAGGAATAAAACTTGCGTGGAATTGAGAGCCACATATTCAAAGGAAGTAAAATGACCAAAAGACATCTGCTTGCATTGAAGAGACTCATTATATAAAATAGCAACTACACCTCCTTTCTTATGCGCTCTTGTTTCACTCATGAAACTGAAGTTGGGAGGTGTTGCTTCAATAAGAACAGCTGCACTGTTATCTTGGTCTAACTAAGTTTCGGTTAAAAACAAAAAATCAAGTTTGTGCCTAATAATGAAATCATTGATTAAAAATGTTTTTCCTGACAGAGACCTGACATTTAATAAAGCTAAGTTTAATGTGTTTAAAACTATATTTGCCCTATTTCTTTGGACAGTCTGACAAGGCATGAATGTTAAATTGGATACATTTGCAGATTTACTAATGTTTCTTCGCAGCCTCACCTTTCCTTTTCGATAAGTCAGGACTTACCAGTTCGCAGTGGGAACAGACGAGTGACGCAGGAAGAAAAATAAGTTAGAGGTGAAGAGTTTTACCCCTGACTTGTTCAGGCAAACTCCATCTGCCTTAAAAAGATGTATACGCTCCCAGAAAATGTAAAAATTGTTGATAAAATGTACTGTATGGTCAGTGCATGCAGTTGACAGCCATCTGTTCAGTTCCAACAGCCTGCTGGATCTTTCATCTCCTCTCCTGGCTGGTGGAAGAGGGCCACTGATAAACACCTCAGCATTGACAGAGCTGACTGTGTTTAACAAGTCAATAAAGTCTCGCTTCAGAACTTCAGACTCTTGTTTCACAATATCACAGCTTCCCGTATGCACAGAGGTTTTTCACTGTGGGATGGTCAGCCATGATGTCCAGGATTTTATCTCTCATGTTAGACACCATATCTTTCGGAAAGCAGAGTATTTTGGTATTCTTGATGCACATCGTTTGGACATCTTTTACAGCATAGTCTCCAACGATCAGAGTCTCAGGCCCAGTCTTTTCCTGCGGCCTTTTATGTTCGGTTCTTACCCTGCTTTGTGAAGATAGCTGCTTATCCAGATCATCAGATTTAGGATCCTGCGACAGTGGAGCGAATCTGTTTTTAAGTTGTAGGCTTGGTTGTTGTGGAGTTTCTTTACTGGTTTTACTTTTCCCAGCTGTTTTCTGCTGTGTCCAGCTGCGTATCGGGTTGAGGAGGAATTTTGCCTGCGTGGTAGTGCAGGCCAGCCAGTCGCATCTGAGATCTCAGGGTGCTGGGCTCTGCCTGTTAGTCGCCCTGGTAGTCGTCCTCCCACATCCCGAGGGTGTGAATGCCTCTTCGGCTTTGCAGCGAGAGAGTTCCAGGGAGGACTACCATTTGAGGTTTCGTTAACAGCTACACAGTCCTCCTGTTTCTTACTAGGCCTAGTGGTGCTAGTTAGCTGTGTCTTAGCTTGCATTTGTACAAGATTTTGAGTCCATGGTAAAGTGGTATCATTCTGACACAGTCCATTTACCTCCACGTTCACTTCTATTCGGTGGATTTTTGTTTCCAAAACTGCAATCTTCTGCAGGAGTTTGTAGTAGTTGTCCATGGAGAGGGATGGTATCTTGCTGCTCCTTAGCTTTAGCTTAGCTGCTAAGTAGCCTTTAGCTTAGCTGCTAAGTAGCCTATAGCAATTTATCTTTAAACCAGCAGAATTAGGGCAATAGCCAGGCAAATCTATAGAAAAATAGAGTCCCAGTGGTTTTCAAGTGACTTGTGATTTCAGTTCTTGTATTTCAGCTCCCAGATCTCTTATTTCCGTCCCTGCGGGTATCCTAGCCGTCTTCACATGCACTGATTTGGTGGGCGTCAACTTGCGGCGAGAGGCTTCATATTCCTCTTCGGTGCATATCTCAGTTAAAAACTGCAAAAAAGAAGGTGGTCGCTCCTGTTGCTCCCTAAGCCTGAGGTTTAGTAGCATCATGTCTGATCTGGTGGCTCCTTTAATGAGTTGGTCCAGACGGGCTTTATCGGCTTGGACATGGCACAGGCCTCCCTTTTGAACTACTTTGTTCAACAATCTCTCCATCCTTCTCAGAAATTCTGAAAGTTTCTCGGTCGAGTGCTGACACAGTAGTCTAAAAGCAAAGTACAGCTCTTCCCCCTTTTCAGGTGTGACACTTTCCATGATCTTCATCCTCTTGTCCCTGTCCGATCGATCACTCTCGTCTATCATCAGACGAGCTTGTTCTATCCAGTTATCCAGCTGCTCCTCTCCAGGAGGTGTGGGGGTGACTCCAGATCAAATCCGCAACCTCCGGTATGAGTGACTGTCACTAGTAGGTCGAGGTGTTCTCTGCATTATCTCTCCCATGGCTCTGATAATAGCTTCCGGTGTGGATTCTCGGAGGGGGAAAACAGGACTTTCCGCCGGTTCCTGTGCGTCATCCCTTAACCCTTCGAGGTCTTCGAGCGCGCGCACGCGCTATACGATACTGCCGTTTTGAAAATATTCTCTCAGTCACGATAATTCTGCACAGAAATATGGTTCCACGTCTCCAAGATTCAGTTAAACTTCAGCTTCCTCTGCCTTTTGTCCGCGAGATCATATGAGATTCACACAGCAAGATAGAGCATTTTACACACCCAGACGTGTCATATGATGCGAACACAGCTTCACCGGGAGAGAGAGAAAAAGAGCAGGCAGGCTGAGTGAAGCTGTACTGGAGAACGGCGCAGCTTCAACTATAAATAGAACCTGAAGGAGTCGATCCCTGAGATGTACAGGACAACGCCAAGCAAAGGGATCCACTGGAAGATGGGTAAGTGCATTTACTGAACTTTGCAATAGCATATTTACGTTAGTAATGGGACCTGTAGCCAGATAGAGCTGCTGCTAACACGAAGCTAGCGGATAGCGAGCTAACGATCACTAACAGGGTTATACATGTCTACAGGCTGACTATAAGACTGAACGGTGGGTGCTCAAATATTGTCACGATCCCCGTTAACTTTCGTTCAGTGAACGTAGTACGCTTAGTAGTGTGATAGCTCTGTTAATCGTTACTGCCGTAGTGTTTACGTAGCTGCTGCTCACACGGAGCTACGGAGCGAGCTAACGATCGCTAACGTGGCTATATATGGCTACAGGGTGGATAAAAGACTGAACGATGGGTGTTCAAATATTGTCACGATCCCTGTTCACTTTCGTTCAGTGAACGTAGTACGCTTAGTAGTGTGGGATCTCTGTTATGTGTTTGTGAGACTGAAATGACCATGTTGTTAGGTTAGCTGCGCGCTAACCGGAAGTAGCGGTGCAGTAGCTAAATGGGTTTATACTAACTATTAGTAATGTATTTTACAGAGAGGATTTGCAGCTGCCAGGGTCAAGAGGACAACATGCAGCACCGCTTTAGCAGCCTCCAGTCCGTCTCTGCCAGATCACCACTGCAGGCCACAACGCCAGCCACAGCTCATCACCTCACCTATAATAATACATTTGATTTTAGACATTTATTTACATGTTTCTACCATTTTTGTATTCATATATTTCACTGCTTTTGTGAACCTGAGACCTTTGGTAAACTAATTTCAAGCACCAAAACAGTTCGACCTCCTGAGTAAAGCATTGTTTTCACAAGATATATGAAACATTTCCAAAATCTAGATTACATTTTTCAGCTTTACAGTAATATTTCTCTTTACACTTTTGCATTATGACAATGGTGCCTCATTATATAGAGAGCTGAGATTGTTCTGCAATTTTAGATGTAAAACACGTGGGTATCTATCATATGCAAGTGACTTTAAAAAGTGAATTTAAGAAATTATGTAAAATCAAGAAAATGACCCCCGACTCCAGAGGGTTAATGGGGCAGCAGGGGACACCTTTTCCTCTCCAGAGTGTCCAAAAATCCTCCACGGTGAAACGCTGCCTGCTGGTCACACGTCTAGAGGAATGGCTTGGGGGTTGACTTCCTCTCTGCATTCACATAGTACAGTCAGGCCTCGACTCTGAGGGTCAAACATCCTTCCTCTGACCTTTACACGTCCCAGAGCTTTTTATGGTTTGCAAGGTTTCTTCAATGACAGCAATCTCTGTGTTCCCCTCCACATCTTTGACCAGTATGGCATGCAAAGGGTCAATGTCTTCACCTTTGCACCAGTGCTGTAGTTGTGCCATAATGCCCTTTGTCTGATAACCAACTGCACAATACTGTTTGCCTGAGATTATATCTCCGTTTCTTATTTATATGAGCCTAACTAACCCAATTAAAGAAATAAAGTGTGTTCTTTTCCTCCCACTGAACTAAGGAATGAATATAGCAGCTTTAATCTTATTCTATATTAAATGTTCTGCTTATCTCACTTCCCCACCGTGGTTGTCTGCAGCATTAAAAACTCAGTCATCTGTCAAAACTACAAGAACATTTGAAAGAGTTTTTAAATAAGCCTACAGCTTGTCACGACATCTACAGCAAAAGACAATTGGATATCACAGTTCATTACCCAGAGTTAGAAAAAAACCTTCAACCGTGCCGAGAGGTTTTCAGATCATTCAAAACACTAATACTTTTCAATATTATGGATATTCTTTTCATTGTCAAATGAAAAACACTGGATTTGGTTGATTTCAATGCAGCAAGAATTATCAAGAATAAAACAGAAAACCAAGGGCTGTTCCATGGAGTAGCACACTGCATTCTGTTCCCAAGAGCATTCACTATTATACACTATTCAACTCTTCCTGTTAAGGTCCTTATTAACAATTCTTCCACCTGTTTTCATAAACTCGAGAATATTCCACCAATATGTACAGGCCTTTGGGTAACCACTGCCCTTTGTTATATGGCACAAGCCCATTTTTCTGGTAATATTTTCTACTTCTGTTTTTGGTGTTCTCCCTAAAAGTTATAAAAAAATGCATATCTTTTATATATCTTCATTCATTAAGCTGGTTCTGGTTCAAATGAAAACATGAGCTCATGCTGTATCTGGTGTCTCTTTGTGCCAAGTCTACTGTCAAGCATCACTGATCACAATGAGTTGAGGCACACACACACTCCCATACATTTCCAACATTCCTCTCTTACTACATTTAGCTTTCTTGTACTTTAGTTGTGTGCCGTTTTGATTTGACAGAGTATAGCCTTCATAAATTTCAAAACACAATTTGTCATTGAAACTCAAAATAACTGGCATATGATGCCTGCTAGATAGCTTTAAGTTTCCACACAGAGAGGCATGAGACCAAGGTAAAGTGCAAAGCAACAATTGTGGCGTTGATTGTCTTGCATGCAGACGTCAAGAGACACACCAACACTGACTTCCACTGACGGCCATAAGATGCCTAGCTAGATGCCAGGCCCTAAAGCAGTGGTCACCAACCTTTTAAGCCCAAGATCCCTGACCTCTGCCTCGTGACAGGAAAGTTCTACCTATTGAGGCGTTGAGAGAGAAAGACTGTCCAGACTGTACTCACAACGTGAGGCTTTTTATTTGGCCTAACTGTAATTCAATGAAAGCAAACACGTTGGTCCAGCTTTCAATTTGATGACCAAGAACACACTAAATGACTTAATTTCAGTGCAACATGAAAAGGAAATGATTTGTTAACCGCACACCATATGAACAAGAAAAACACATTTCCAATGAGCAGGCTGGTGAGCTACCATATTCACTGTTGTATTCATCAACTGTTTGAATTGAAGCATAATGTTAGCAAAATGTTAGAAATGATCTATTTGAAAGATACAAAATCAGTTCAGTTTTTTCTTTGTGAAATATCTGAATTGGTAAAGTTAAGATATTTTTATTTGGATGTGGTCAGAATATAATTAAATTAATTATCTTTCCATTAACCCTCAAATCAAATAAAAAATACACTTCACGCACAATTGAGTTGCATTTTCTCTTTCACTCACTAGTTGAAGGTCACATGTTTTACTTCATGTGAATATAATTAATTGCGATCGACACCACTACCCTGAACAATAACTAAGGTGGTAACAGACGGCCGTCAGTTCCTTTGTCTCCAGTGCTAGATAGGGTTGGGTACCCGATAGGCAGATTTCGGTGCTTCCTTCCGGTGCCTGAGCCGATTTAAATACTTTTTTTTCCACTACTCTGTAAAGTTGCACGGTATATAGATACTAAAAAGGTAGCGCGGTGCCCGCACGCTAAAAACGATTATTAAAATAGCGGATCAGAGCACACTGCTGCTCTGCTCTCTCTCTGCCTGCATGCAGAGCGGGGCTCGAGGGGGCGGGGCTCGAGGGGGCGGGACTCGAGGGGGCGGGGCTCGAGGGGCGGGACTCGAGGGGGCGGGGCTTCCAGCGCTCGCACACACAGTGCGCGCACACAGAGATCGCTGCAGACACGAGCACGAGCTTTTGAACGCCGTCCTCGGCTTGATGGAACAAATCTCTCCAGTTGATATTAATGGTGACGTGTAGTCCATAAAGCAGCAGTTTTAGGATCCAACAGAGTCTGAGTTCTGTTGCACACGGTCCCATCAGGCCATGATGCTGGTGTCTGTTCTTTTTTAAATATATATTTTTATAGTTTGAAGTTAAAAGGTTTGAAGCTGTAGTTTGAAGTATGTTTTGTGTGTACTTATTTATTTATATCTATAGTATACTTTAAACAGTTAATAATATTGTTCAATTTGAAGAAAAAAAAATGACCTTGGCAATAAAAAAGTATGGGTTCAGGCACCGTTTAGCACCGGTATCGTTTTAAAAGTATCGGTTTAGCACCGGTATCGTTTTAAAAGTATCGGTTTAGCACCGGTATCGGAAAAAACCCAAACGATACCCATCCCTAGTGCTAGAGCTGCTCAACCCTGACTCGAGTCAAGATGGTGATACATGCGGGGCATTGGGTAAGGGTCAAACTTGGACACAGCATTGAGATACCTGAAATCAGTGCAGAACTTCAGAGATCCATGCCCCATTTATTTGTTGATGTTTCAGTTATCCCTCTTGAATCAACTCTGGCTCAAGGAAAGTTCTTATTTCCCCTGGCTGAGCAGGCCAGTGATGGTCGGGGATCCTCTAGGCCAGTGGTTCTCAACCTCATTGGAGGTACTGAACCCTGCAAGCTTCATCAGTGCATTCACCGAACCCTTCGTAATTGGAAAAATAAATATGATTTCTTCAAAACATAGGTATATATTTTGTTAGTGCACAAAATGAACCATGCATCAGTTGCACACAAAATCACTGTGTTCAAAGACAAAATCCACAAAACATGAATTTCACACAAAAACATAACTCAATGAATATTTATTGCAAATCAATGTGACTTTTGCTGTTGCCTTTCAGATACAAGTTCAGAAATGCACGGCTTCACCTTGGCAAGTGCCACTCTCATATCATGTTCGCAACAAAGTCTGTTCCCAGCCGGGCAGGTAGCCAGCCGGCAGGGCAGGAGACCACATTCCACGAAAGATCGTTGTCTCTCAAGTCATCCACGAGTTTCTTCACATTGACTAAAAATAAAAAATCTTCCTTTATCTCGTCGTCTTTCATATAGTGCACAAATACAGCAAGCTGGCTTAGATTGGAAACGTCGGTGAAGTCGAGTTGGAGGCTGAATTTTGCTGGGCTTGAAATCAGATCTGCAACTACTTGAGCAAAGATGTCGCTCGTGTGAATCAGGCTGTACTGTGTGTGTCTTGACCCCCGTCGAACCCCTGAGAGTGACTCGCCGAACCCCTGGGGTTCGATCGAACCCAGGTTAAGAACCACTGCTCTAGGCTTTGTGGGAAATAATTGCTCTCCCTCCTCTTCACCCTTGACCACACAAACAGGGAACTGTTGCTGCACAGACTGCTGCACAGGAGGCTGCGGTGGAACCTGTAATTCCTGCAACAGGTTCACATGAAAGGTTTATAAACAGGTACAGCCAGAGGTCATCAGCATCTTGTTTATTAATTGCCTAATGGTAAGGTAACGGGGAAAAAACAGACTTCATGTGGGTCCCAGCACATTTAGATACCCTAAGAAAAGAAAGAGCAGACAAGCTGGCACAAGGAGCAGTCAATTGTTGTTGAAGTCAATATTTCATTATCAAAGTCAGAGGGGAAAGGCATACTGGGGAGAAAGGTACAGTGGCAACATTTGGGATAACAACATTAATCCAAAATAAAGTGGGAATGTAGAGGAACAAAATGTAAGGAGCAAGTAATAATATACACGTGTATAGTATACGTGTTATCATAGAAAACATTCAACAGCTATTTGCGAGCTATGCCAAGATGCGGATGCATATCCATACATCATGCAGGAAATTTCCACAGGAAAGATGAGAAATTATCCCCAATTATGGAAAAGCGGGCAGGTAGAAGACAATGTTAAAAGTATATTTGAGAGTGGAGACTGATCAAGGGAAGAAGTAGTTATTTAAGACTGGGCTGGATCAGCTTGAAAAAGAATGGAGAACTAAGATTTCTCTAATCCATCTAACTGTCTTTTTGACCCCCATCCTAACTAGGCTGCTTACATAATGTTGTCTTTAGTTAGCAGAGATATGATCAATCTGTCTTTACTGACAGGCCGCAGTCCTTCAGGAGCTGTAATTAAACATCTTCATAAAAGGTTCACTCTTGAGCCAGACCTTCCCTTCCTCTCGAAGATCCTCGAGAAAGCAGTCGCAAATCAGTTGTGTAACCTTTTACATATCAATAATGTTCATAGCGCAGCGACAGCACTGGTGATATGTAATAAGAATAACCATTTCTGAATGTCTAATTGCATCAGTCAAAAGACTTGTCTTGTTAGACCTTAGTGCTGCACACTTATTAACAACCTATTAAAGACACGAGAAGATTTTATTGGAATTAAAAGAATCACACTAAACTGATTGAAGTCTTCTTATGCAGATCGATCATAGTTTGCACACGTCACTGAGGAATCCTCCAAGCACACCAAATTTGGGACAAATTGTAATTGTATTCACAATGCTTCCATGAGGCAATATTATCAGAAAACGCATCATAAAGCTTCACTGTTATGCAGATGATACCTAATTATAAATATCAATCGAGACAGACAAAACCAACCAGTTCGCTAAACTTCAAGCACGACTTAAGGAATAAAAACCTGGATGACCTTCAACTTCCTGATGTTAACGTTATTCTACAAGGCCCAAAACACCTTCAATAAAAAAATATCTCATGATGATGTTACTCTAGATGGCATGGCACTGGTATCCAGCACAACCGTAAAGCATCTCTGATTGACTTTGATTCGGATTTGTCCTTTAACTCCCAGATAAAACAAACTACAAGGACTACCTTTCTTCACCTACGTAACTTTGAAAAACTCAACCACATCCTGTCACAGAACAATGCAGAAAGATGTGTTCATGTATTCTTTCCCTCGTCACTAGATTACTGCACGTCCTTATCAGGCTGCTCTAATGAGTCTCTTAAGACTCTCCAGATGATCCAGGATGCCGCAGCACTTGTACCAACCATAACTACCAAAACAGTATTAGGTCCTCTGGCTTTCTGTAAAATCCAGAAAATAATTTAAAATCCTTTTCCTCACTTACGAAGCCTAAAAAAGCTAAATATAACCGAACCGTTGAATCAACATTATTTCACTAAGGAAATATTGACATTGAATATCATCAGTTTCTACTAGAGGCAGCGTTGGTTGTTAATGTGACAGCAGCAAGAAGGAAGGACCTCCGGTTTCTCTGCTTCACACTACGAGTGAAGCAGCTTATATAGCCTGCATGCTATAATAGCATAGATTTCATGGAGCCATATTTTAGTTGTGCTTTTTGTATTCCTTCTTTGTTGTAGTTTAACCAGGGCAGAAAACGTCAGTGACATCCGCCGTCACCCCATAATAACGTAGTTCACCACGGTTGTCTTTTCCTGAATCCCTATGCATTCTCCTTCACATCTTTACTTGACCTCATGACGTTTTTTCCATCGAAGTCAAGGAAAAGTGGTGAGGAAAACGTTTTACTCTTTGACCGCAGCCTTGGAGGAGGGTCACATTGTTGCTTACAATCTACAACCTCACCACTAGATGCCACAACATCTCACATACACCTTTAAACGTGTGTTGTTTTTCACAACTACAAGATTCCTACGAAGTGTTGGACTACACCTCCACCGTTTTTTCCTGTCTCCACCTCTCCTTCCTCATTCTACTGCCTCTCCTTTTATCTCTTCATTTCTATGTCATTTCTTTCTTTTATTAAGCTTTTCCTGCCCTCTTTTTCCCCTCCTGCTCTTCCACTGCCACACCCTTACCTCAGCGCCTCCTGGCACACCATCACGTGCCACGTCAAATCATGCATTTGTATAAAACACAACGCTTTCAAGCTCTGACACACACTCACAGCTCCCCTGAGGGTAACCTGATCTTCTTTTGTGTAATTACAGGATTTTACACTAATTGTCTATGAAAGGAGCTGAACAGACAAGTATACAGACATCAGGCCCTGCAGCTCTTCTGTCCAGTCAGCTTAGAGTTGCATTCACACAGGGTGTGAAGACACCAGGAGATTCTTGCAGGGACACTGCTGGCAGGTGTTGAGTGGAACACCTTGAAGTAGTTGGATTTTTCATGTGTGTGGAAGCAGTCTGAGCTGAGGGAAGCTGTGTGAGCAGCTGACTGGTAGTAAGGGGATCATGCAAAGACAAGCTGCAGGATTTATACTGAAACATAGCCGTAGTTTATAAAGCACTCTTAAAAAATGCTAATTAGTACAGTTTGCTGCAACTGGAAAGCGATAGAGCTTCTTCCCCTGACCACAGTGAGTCAGTATTTTTTATGATTGGTAATTTAAGAATTCCTGAGAAAACAAAGAGAGATAATATAGGAGCTCATGTACAAGGGGACCTCCCATTAATTCGACGGCCCATTATTCCCAAACCCCAGTGGTCTGAAACATGTCCCAAAGTTCAATGCTCTGGAAATCCAGACAGAATTATGCAGAATGACGTTGGACTTTGCCCATTTGTTTTCCTAGTGGACAACTAGAGAATGATGTAGGACATTTACATCCCACACTCAAGAAAGACCATCTTCGAACAGAGATGGGAGTGACCATCTCCAACTATGCAGCACGACCACCACAAGATAAAACAGCCACATGACACTGAACCAGTTCAATCTGCCAGTAATGTCCACAACATGTGTTGGAAAGCTCAGTTGAACTCGTGATTTAAGAATTCACCTTCAAGCTCAACATTACAATTGTAGACTAAGAACAAATGGAAAAATGAAAAAAACATTGTTATCTATAAAAAAATACCAAGTTTTCGGTCCTAAAATATGAATAGCAGCCTTCGAAATTCCATATGGGTCAAACAGCAGCCGCTTCTCCCTCTGGTAGAAAAGCAAAGAGCATTGAAAAGGAACAAAGTGAGCGACGTTCAGAGCACCATACGCACTTGAGAGACTTGCGTGTGGTGTTTTAATGAACTATGCCGAGGATAAATGGCTGCAGCTCTCAGTGTGAGAAACTGCATCCTCAATCCAGGCTGGAAGTTCTCTTTTCACAATTTGTGCGAAAGTCGTCAGAAAATGGAAACTGCAGAAGCGTGGTGGAGCCGCCGCACTCATCAGACTGCAGACTTTTCATGTTCCATTGGATTTCATGATCTTCAACATGTTAAATTCATCACAGCTATAATGAAAGAAAGAATGATAGAGAAAGAGTCACTTTTTCCACTTGCTCATTATGTGGACCTCAGCTTTGATAAACTAGGCGACCATACTGTAATGTATAACACAAGTGAAGTGAAGCTGCTGGGAAGATGCAAATGTATGTATGTATATATGTATATATATATATATATATATATATATATATATATATATATATATATATATATATATATATATATATACATTTGCATCTTATATATATATATATATATATATATATATATATATATATATATACATTTGCATCTTATATATATATATATATATATATATATATATATGTATATATATATATATATATATACATATATATATATATATATACATTTATATATATACTACTGTTTTACTACTGTTTATTGTTATCTTATTTATACTACTTGATTGTTTTTACTATGTGTCTCTATTGTGTGCAAGGCTGCTGTAATCCTGCAATTTCCCCACTGCGGGACTAATAAATGTTTATCTTATCTTATCTTTTCTTATCTTAGCAGCGCCCACACCACAAAATGGCCGCCGTCGGCTACACTACATCTCCCAGACTGCTTCACCACGCACCCAGCTGCAGGTGCTTAAGGCCCATAATTGAGGCAGGGAGGCTTGATAAAGGCCAGACGGGAGAGCACATGGAGGAAGGAGCTGGACGAGCAGGAGGACTAACCCCAGCTCCCTCACATATGTCTTTGCTTTTATATATAAAGGGACAAATATTTGTAAGCAAATTTCTATGTTATTATAACATAAATGCATTTAATTTAGGGTTAAGAAACCCACATTACTCTTTCAAAGATCAAACGCACGTTATTACCTTCACTTGGTTCAAAGCTTTTTGTGACAGTTGAGAAGGACATAACAAGTGTGGGCTGCTGAGAACATGTTTAACACATCTGCTCACGTACCTTCAGCATCACTGCTTGGAAGCTCGTGCGACTTATTCATGCTACAATGAAGCTAGCTTTCACAGCAGAAGCATTTTTGGGCTGTAGCTTTTTTAATATATTCTGCTGCCGTTTAATTCTTGGACAATTTATGTTTTTCTTGGAGGCTAAATTTAGCGTACTTGGCACATCGGTGTCAAAACGGCAATGTGAATTGTATTCCTTCATCACTGCCTCACAACACGGAAGACTTGTTTCTCCTTGAAGCACAAACGTGTTTGTTCACTTTCCCGTCTTCTTTAAATGTTCTTCCCTCTGCATCAATCTTTCTCTTCTCGGACATTTTGGGATTATTTGTAGATCTTTTTCCACTTAATCACTTGTCTTTAGTTAAACGCTGATATGGAAACACTGCTTACTGGGGGTAGGATGCCGTTCATTCGCGGGTCACAAAATCAGCATGCATTGTGGTAGATGTAGTCTATGGTCACTGTACACTGCATATACTTTCATTTTAAGACGCTAATATGCCTTTCAAGCTGTCGCCCACATAAAATGACGTGGCGGGCCGACTTCGGTCCACTGGCCTTGAGTTTGACACTTTAACACTGCATGCCATGGTAGAGAGAGGTAGCCTATCCCATACAAGATGCCACATGTCCATCAGGACTCTAACCTATTCATTTATTCTAATTTATTCATATTGACGCACATTCACATGGCTCAGCAATTTGTGGTTAAGTGTCTTGCCAAAGAACACTTTGACATACGGACTGGAGGATTCGTTGATCAAACCGTCAATCTTCCGATTGGAAATTAAATCATTTAAGCAGCTGGATCATTCAAATCATTCAACAAAAAAACAGTGGAATGTGGTGTTTTTAGTAACCTATGCTACTACTACTATCTTTATGTTTTGGCTGCATCAAATGTTAGACAGTCTCTAATTAGTCTTAATGTGTTCAGATTGACTTTCACAGAACTTGTTTGACACATTTCTGGTGAGGGTCCAACGTAAGATATTTGACCTCAAAGTCTTGATGGATTGACTGACTATTGATCTTAACATCTAGTTCAGTTGATCTGGGCCGTCTTCCAGAGGAAAAGCATCTGGACACGAGGTTCCAAGCCAACGGGCTATGTCTTCCAGGTGCTTTGACAATTGATCTGTAAGTGTTACAGCTGTTATTCCATAAGCATATATGAGTGTATGGTCCACAGACATTCATTCAGCTCTTTAAAAGCTCTAACCCTTTTAGTGCAAGATCCAATTGTTTCATTATGTGTCTGATAGATCCATGGAAGGGAATTCTTTGAGTGTTTAGATATTTTTAGTAACTTGCAAATTACTTTTTCAATGACGTTCATTAGTTTATTACAGCATATACTCGGAATATGGCTTCATTGCTTAGGTAAAACGCCTAACCAAGACAGATCCTGTTTTGCTTAAATTGGTATTTTTCTGATTTCAGCAAGGTATAGTTGTTAGTTGTTAATCCTGTTATGAGATTGTACGTCTTCACAAGACGCTTCCCGGTTAGAAATGATCAAATCAAATTGGGACTGGCAGGGCCCTGTAATTACCTAACTGAACTCAAATGTAGACATGTATCTGTAAAGTTTATTTCTAGTTTGCAGATCACATTGGTCACCCCACTTCCTTGGGCAGTGACCAGCCTGATGCTGCATGCACACAAAAAGCGTTGCGAATATTCGAGACGCTTTACTCGCGTTATTGTCAATAACGCTGCGTTCACACCAAACGCGTCGCGAATGTTACTCGCGCCTGAAAGGGGGCGTGGCTTATCTTCGGAAAAACAGTTATTATTTCCTCCATCCACCATGGAAATAACCACTAGTTCTGCTTTATACTTGTTGTATAAATTCCACATACGTGGGAACATCAAACTCCATGGTGTCTGGGTTCATAATATTATCCGTAGTCCCACAGCAGCGTCTCAATGAAGCCGCTAGCAGCGCTACTTCAGGACCAGCAGCAGTTTGATTCAGCACCGGCAGGACGGCGGTGATGACGGCGGAGCTTCTCAACGCTGATTGGCTACACAACTCAGCGTACAACTGTTTCAATGCAGTCCAATCCCAACTGCAGAGCCAGAGCTCTATGTGAAGTGCCGGTCGCACCAAAGACAATGGAAACGATGGCTCCCCCAGCAGCCGGTCCCTCCAGCGCTGAACACACAGCCGGCAGCTGAGTCAAGTTTCGACGGGACCAAGATTCAGTTGAATGTCGTCCGCAAGCGGTAACAACAAGAAGTAGATTATAGCTGCATATATCCCATTGCAAATCTTGTTTCGAGTTGTTTTCGGTCTGAATGTGCAGATTCTTGCGAGGCCATTGTCAAGAATGCTGGAGGATATGGTATATTATAACACGGGTAGATCAAATCAAGCATTCTGATTGGTTGAGAGTGAGTCACGGGGTGTAGTTTATTCAGCCATAAAGTACTGTACAGCCTGTTTACATTTAGAGCGTTCCATATCAGTGCACTTAAAAATAACAGCTAGATTTAAATTGCGCGACCGTTAGTTGTCATTTCAACAGTTACCAACATGTTGGTGTAAACTTTGATATTGTAACGTCCGCAGTAACGACTCGCAGACGTTGGTTTCCTTAACTTGCAGGTTTATTGCTTGAGTGTTCACAGTATTGCAACGGGGCTCTTTGCTAACCTCAAACGGAACAGCTAACAAGCTCACGTAGCATCCCCACACTAGCATAACGAACGACAACACACACGTCACTTCCTCCCTAAAATGAGATGAGGAATGAAAAGGGTTGGACCACAAAATCATGATAATTTCCAGTGAGAGATAATTACGACATGAGGCAAGTTCTCTAAACATCATGGAGGAGAAAAATGACGAAGAAAAGGCGGACAGAAGCAGCGAGAGCCCTTCTTTACATCGGTGGCTGCGCGTCATCCTCCACCCGCTTCCAACCGGCCTGGTCAGCAGTCAGTGTTATAGTCCCGTATGTGCGGCAACCGCCATACACATACGGGACTATTTTCTCTGTCGCTGAAATGCGATACACAACGTTTGGTGGCTACAACTATTTTGTGTTGAAAGGGAGCTTACTATTACTATTTATGAAGTCGCAGGTACCCGTATTATAAAAGCACAGTTCAAGGGTTTGCCGGCCCGACGCTGTGCGTCTAACACCATCCTTGAACTGTACATTATTGCACGACACAGTACTGCCTCTCGTGCCTTATTGCTGAAGTAACCAAAGCTAAAGTTGTGAAGGCTAAAGATCACTGTGGAGAGTACGTTCTCACTACAGCTGTGGTGTGCAAGCAGGTGGACCGTGCACCCACCATGGGCAGGAGCATCAGCCCCGAGGACATTACAGATGGAAGGCGAGCATATACAGTCTGTTGTTCGGTAATTTCAGTGAATGAAGATTTCGTTTTTGCTACAGCGTAGCAGCACCAGTGACTTCTGAAGCTAGTCACATTTCATCGAGGTGACGAGTTGTTATTCCTAAAACTCCAAAGAACGTGGATCTGTAGAGACTCCACCGCCTGCGTCATCTTTCCCCCTGCTCTGGAAAAAACTTGCTTGGTACTGAAGTTGCCGTGACAGAGAGAGATATGCTTTGGCCATATTTGACAGGAGTCGGTTAAAAATGCATTGTCTCTCCACCACTAAAGAGGAAAGACAGAGTAAGATAGATATCCCTTTGCAGTACAAGTCAACTTAATTTTCGATCCCAATGTCATGCTGGGCGCTGTCCATTCCTTTAGTGAAAGACTTCCCAAGGAGATCTTCGACTGCCCTCTTCTTGGTAGGAGGAGATTTTTCCGTCTTAGTTCCCTGTGTTGTGTGTGGCAGGCCATCACCAGGCTGACCTGCTACTAGTTTGTGTACAGGCAGGTTCAACATTCCTTGTTTGCCAGCACAGCAGTGGCATTTCGTTATTTCTTGAGTTCTCTGACTATTATTGGGAGGTGGGCTCCAAGTGCTTTTTTCACAGTCCTTCGACCTGAACTTCTTCCCCAAACAGGAAAACTGAAATGACAACACATCGGCTTTAAAAGTTGATGGAGCATCCGCAATCTCAAGTTCCAATTCTTCCATTTGTTTTTTGTCACACTGTTTAACTAAATGCATCTCACATCCAAACCACATTCATGAGAAAAGTTGACGGCACATCATCCTCCACGCCAGCATCATCTTGGCCTAAAATTTTGATCGCATTGCATTTTCATTTGAAAATGAAGTAAATGCTATTCTGATGGCATTGTGCTTCTGAACCCCAGACCCCCCAAAAATGGAGGCTCTGCCCTTCGTCGAACCTCTTCGTCGATCAATTTTCGCAACCTATCGCGTCTGTGCATTGACAAATGTTGTGAATCTTTTTTTCAATACATTTTCACTTTTGGAGTTACAATGTGTAGAGTTATTGGACCTGTTTGGAAGTTCTAAACAATCCTACCAAGCCACCACTGGGATCTATTTCTATAAATAATACAATACTAATAATATTACTGCTGCTTGATCTTTGATGTGCTACTGTGCAAATAAAATGCAATGTTTTGTCCATTTTTTTTTACAAATGTTTGAAAGATTGCAGGATTTGAATTTGAAAGGATTTACATTCAACACCCATGTAGCTGATGATTTCATGTGAAGCACTTTTGCCTCTTACTTCCTTTCCCCAAATTGTTCACTGTTGTTAGTCTGATAGCCTATTACTGCCTTTAGAATCTGCACCCTGTTCTGACCATTGTCCTTTGTCACAATTCTTTATACATCCTCTTTTTTTTACATTGAAAAGTGTGTTTGGCATCTTAAAAACCTTCTCCTTTTTTTGCAATTGTTATCTGAAATGGGTATGAAACACTGCAGTGCTCAGCTGTTGTAGGAAATTACTTGAGTGAAAGACATATTTCCTACTTCATGGAGGATTGCATTTTTTGAAGACCATCTGTAGCGTTTCGCTAAAAATGTGTTGACATATAGGAAAAATTTGCTCTCAATTGTCGAACTTCATTTTAGTTTTTGTGTTGTCACAGGTAAACTTGAGTTAGTGCAGGTACTGTATGACTGACAATGATAACAGCAATAGATAAAAGCCACGCCTATTTGAATATTTGACATGATATATGTCTATAGGACCAGTATGCTTGGGATTGAGTACTACAAACACTTCAGAAAATCTAATATATAACACTATTGAGAGTTAGAATTCCTTCACATGAAAAATCAACTCCAACTCGTCCCTGTAGCAGTTATCCGGCAGGCCAAGCTGGACCCCCTGGCATACTCGGGCCGTATGTTTGACACCCCTGGTTTATAGTGTATGTCTATAGTACCCTAACTGTCACCCTCTCTCTGCTGGTCATACATAAGGACCCTCTAGTCCATAAGGACCCAGTCCCTAACTACTCCAGGTCACTGGGTTTATTCCAGGCACGGCTCGTCATACTGATGGACAGGGACAGTTGGGTTTCCTGGCCTCAAATCAAGGCCAGCACTCAGCCTGAAAGACAACGCTCCATTCAAAAAGGGTGTCCATTTCAATGGGGCAAGCTAGGAGTTATTCAATCCACTGCTGCCTCTCTCTCATGGCCCTGTCTGAACAACACACACACACGGAGGAAGAAAGTCACATGCATTTTCATAAAGTACATTACACACGGATCAAGATCAAGTAAAATAGAAGTTGGCTGAGCTACAAAGATATCATATGTACCGTTTCATCTGTCTCATTTAGATGAATATCAGTGTCTTAGAACAATAAACAGCAGCTTCGCAGGGTTCACTGAATACTTTATTTATTTGATTAGAATTCATAGCATACATCTATGCACAAAAAAACAGATGCACTGTGTTAAGTGTATATAGTGAAATGTTAATTTCCAACACCTGTCCATAGGAGGCTTTTTTTATATAATAAATGCGACAAAATAGAATAAAAAAGAGAATAGTGTATGGTAAGACCTCAGTGACACTACAGTAAATCAAATTGAAAATGACATTAAATGCCAACCTTTTTTTTCATGCCTTATCGGACTAATGTGCCTAATTATCACGGTTCTTCAGAGATGAGGAATGAAGAAAATAGACTTTTAATGAACTAAACTGAATTCAGTTTCTCTGGTTCCATGGTGCCAGGCCGTGTGCTCCTAAAGGGTTGATAGACTTTCCAATGGTGTGGAACTGATGGAGGGATGAACAGCACTCTCAAGGTATGGTGGTGGAGTGTGTGTGTGTGTGTGTGTGTGTGTTTTGTGATTTAAGCAGACATTTGATATATATATATATATACGCCGACTTTAGGAGGACATTTGGTAGTAGCAGGACAGGGCCGGCGTCCTGCTACTACAGACTGTGTAGAAGTGTTTCTATGGGTGTAGCATGCAGTACATATATATGTATAAACAGTGGGTAAAATAAGTATAGAACACGTCAGCATGTTTCTCCTGGCCCCACCCACCTTCAGCCACCCAAAAAAAAAGCAGTTTAGCCAATCACTGATTAAAGAAATAAATGAGTGACGTATAGTTTATCCGATCAGCGTCCTAAGAAGACTTCCGGAGGGGCATTCTCAGCTGGCCCAAGGCTGCGGTTCCCGTCTCTTCTTCTTGTCAGGGCAGATGAGGCGCCGCCACCCATGATAACAACATGGCAGCACTGCTCTTCAAAGAAAACCAAACCAAACGCTAACTCGGTATAATCTCTCCTCCAACACCCGTTTGAGAGAAGACCTTTGGCGGAGAAACTACAGTAAAACACCTGGTTCCAGATCAACCGGACCTCACCATTAGACAACCGACGTCCGTGAAAGGGAGCAATGCTGCGTTCACACCAAAACGCTTTTTTGCCTGACTTTAGTTGCTCGACTTTATGTGGTTAATTCGTAACCATTCGCGGCGGAAAGGGGGCTTTCTAATGGTATCTCCTTTGCTTTACTCCGTGAAAACAGTTACTATTTCCGCCATTCACCATTGAGATAACCACTAGTTCTGCTTTATACTTGTTGAGGAAGTCCCACACACGTGGGAACATCACCCGCCCCCGTGTCTGGGTTCATAACATTATCCGTAGTCGCACACAGCTCCTCCTCCAGGACGAGCGTCTGAGTGAAGCCGCTTCCAGCGCTCCTTCAGGACCAGCAGCTTCATTCAGTAACGGCAGGACGACCGGTGGAGCTTCTCAACTCTGATTGGCTTTCGCAACTCAGTGTCTGGCAAAAAATGCGCTTTTTCGCAACCATTTGCATCCGTGCATTGACTTAACATGTAATCTACTCGCGCAAATATTTCACAATTCTTTTGGTGTGAACGCGGCATAAGGCACATGAAGCAAAATTAAGAAAACATGAGAACACCAGGAGGACACGCATCAATCTAATCAATCTAAGTCAACATCGCTACCCATGGACACCGGGTAAAGAAACACAATTTTATCCAAAACAATGAGCTGGCCTTCATGACGAGTGCTGCCGCAGCACCGGAGCAGACAGCGTTTTTAGAGACACGTTAAAGACGGCACAACACGAGCTGTTGCAAGGCAGGCTGTCGGTACATGATCTGTAAGTAACCCAATTTGTGTTCTGGCTTAAGAAACTGTTTGTCAATCAATGGGTACAGCTCGCCCACTATCACAACAAGAAGAAACTCTTTTTCAGTATTCAGAATCTTACAAAATACCGTGATATGAATTTTTGGCCATACCGCCCAGCCCTAGCGTACCCTGCCTCTGCCCAGTGTCAGCTGGGGCTCCATGCTCCCCCGACCCTGACTGGGACAAGCGGTTCAGATAGTGGAATGTTCATATGGTAAATGGACCTGTACTTGCGTAGCGCTTTTCTCGTCTTCCGACCACTCAAAGCGCTTTCACACTACTATTATTAAAAATAATAATAGTTCTGAATCAAGCTTTTAAAACACACGTGTTTAAATCCTCATCAGGTCATTACATTTTTAGAAACAATACCAAAAACATGAAGTTAGTGTCCATAACAGTAGCTACAGCCCTGGTCACCACTTTCTGTAGTGTATTTTTTGGTAGGCTCCTTATTTTACTGGTTGAGAAGCTAACAAGAAAATCAAGGCAAGCACATGCACCTCTATGTGCCCCCCGAAGAAAAGTACATAAACTCTGGGAAATTCCCAGTAATGTGACTGAGTAGAACATAATACTTTGTGCAGGAGTCCGGAGCTTCTACAGCCCAGATGTTTGAGCAGGCATCCAGGAACCCTGGCGAAATAATCTGCTTTGAAAAGAGGGAGGAGGTTTGTGTGTGTGTGTGTGTGTGTGTGTGTGTGTGTGTGTGTGTGTGTGCGTGTGTGTGTGCGCGTGTGTGTGCGTGTGTGTGTGCGCGTGTGTGTGCGCGTGTGTGTGTGTGCGTGTGTGTGTGTGTGTGTGTGTGTGTGTGTGTGCGTGTGTGTGTGTGTGTGTGTGCGTGTGTGCGTGTGTGTGTGCGCGTGTGTGCGTGTGTGTGTGCGTGTGTGTGTGTGTGTGTGTGTGTGTGTGCGTGTGTGTGTGTGTGTGCGTGTGTGTGTGCGCGTGCGTGTGTGTGTGTGTGTGTGTGTGTGTGTGTGTGTGTGCGTGTGTGTGTGCGCGTGCGTGTGTGTGTGTGTGTGTGTGTGTGTGTGCGTGTGTGTGTGCGCGTGCGTGTGTTGAGTAAGACAGCGAGAGCGAGTGAGGGGTTTCTACTGATATTGTTTCCAAATGACCGATACCCACACCAATATTTCACAGATGTAAGATCTTTCCAGGGAGACCCAGCCGAGTGGGGAGAGCAGTGTCGGTGAAGTAGAAGCATGTGAGCCGTGGAGACGGAGGCTTCGTGGAGTTTCCATTCAGTCATGTCATATGACACACACTGTCTTTCCATAGCTCCTGTCACTTACATTACTGCTGCTTCACACACTTCCCTCTCCGTCCTCTGCTCAGGACTACACTACCGTCACTCATTGACTTCATAAAGCTTAGCCTTCCTCTTGTGTTCGGGTCGGCACCAGCCCGCTTTAGGGACCACATCAATGTGGTTATTGCATCAAGGCTTTTTGACTTAGTCAGGAACCTCTATTTCAACAAAATAAAAAATCAAACATATTTTTTCACTAAATTATGAAACGCTCTGACCTTTGTGTTGTCAGGGTCGGTTTCGATCCAGTTCTAAAAATAAGATTTGCTTGATTGGTTGTTGTTTGTTTGACCTTGCAAATCTATATTTTGTGTTATGACTCGTTCTGCTTTTCATTTTGTATTAAAGTTATATTGCTGGAAAAACCTTTTTGCCTTTTTCCTTGAAGTAAATATATATGTCGAAATTGACCCGTAACACTATAGATGTTACTATAGTTAATAATATAAAAATGAAAAAATAAATAAAACACATTTATTTGAGAGATGTGTTCTAATACCCCTCAGTAATAGTCAGGTAACACAGCAACCTTTTATTTATTTATATGATTCTCTTAATAATAATAATAATAATAATAATGCATTTAATTTATATAGCGCTTTTCTTGGTACTCAAAGTCACTTTACACAACATTACAATGTCCTAAAAATTATGTAATAAAACAAGTATAATAATAAAACAGATACCAAATAAATAAATAAAAACAATAAGAGCACACAGTCATACATTAAAGCCGTTCTGAAGAGGTGGGTGTTGACTTGTGTTTTGAATGTGGAGAGGACAGTGCAGTCTTGAGGTTCATTTTAACATTGTTTTTCTTTTTATGGAAATGGAGGTATCCTGACAAAGAAAAGGCCCAGAGGCCCACACCAAAAATATTAAAACATACAACAATATGTTCATGGATAAGGAAGATAACAAGGTCACCAAGAGATAAGAAACACATTGGATGATAGACAATTGTTTTATGTGTATTGTACAGCTGATTTAAGACATGGGTCAAAACCGACCCGTTAACACAAGAGATGCTAACAGAAAGCTAACACAAGAGGAAGGCTAGGGTTGGTAATCTTCAGAAACATTTTTGTTTTATTTGTTGACATTCTCTTTCCCAACATCCCAACAGCAATTAATAAACAAAATGAGAAGCAACATTTTTAAAATAAACTATCTTTCGCAGGACTGGATTCAGGTTTCAGCCTGAATTGCAAAGAGGAGTTATTTTAGGTGTTCTGAAAAAAGTGTTTATTGTTTATTCTCTACAAAGACAATGTTAAACAATCAAGTGGAGCGCTTCAAAGCATGGACACTGATCGTCAATACAGAAGATGAACGGATCTCATCTTTCCATAAGAAATGAAATGTACAAGTCTGTGGACATGAAACGTAATAAGCTGACAATCTGTATTCAATTTCATTAAGAACATGCAATCACTGAGCTTAAAATTGTGGTAATGCTGTCACGTATGTTATAGCAAGCGAAAGCTAAAGATTAGACTTTGTAGAAACCTCACCAGTGTTGGGTGAGGAAGTGCAATAAGATTACTTGTAGCACTAAACCATTGTGTCATCATAAAGTAGGCAAATGACTGAGTAATGAAATCTAAAATTTGCTCACATTAGCAAACATTACCCAACATACTGCTCATACCAAAGAAGACTGAGTGTGTTGAACTCAACAAAACTGTTTCATTGCTTATTAAAAACCACGTTTTATGCCTTCCTCCTTTCAAGTAAGACAGTGTCGCTCAGTCATCTCAGGGATGCTGTGGCCACATTTGGTCTGATGTTCACAGACGTTGATGTTTTCTGGGTCCAGTATTAATTCCACAACTTTGGTCACATGATGACACCTAAGCCATCGATGATCAGATATGGTTTAAAACTCTTGAAAGCTATTAAGGTGGAACTTTGCTCTTAGATTATGTTGGTACATGCAAGTGTTGTTCTGTGTTGTAGAGTTGTGTTTAATGAGCATGCACAACATGCATGTTGCCATCCTATAAATGCTCACAGATTCCTGCACCTTATTCTCAGAAGTTACCTCCTCAGTGTGGAATCAACTTCTATCCTGCTAAGGAGGTGTGTGTGTGTGTGCATGTGTGCGTGTGTGTGTGCGTGTTTGCGTGTGCGTGTGTGTGTGTGTGCGTGTGTGTGTGTGTGTGTGTGTGTGTGTGTGTGTGTGTGTGTGTGTGTGTGTGTGCGTGCCGGCTCAGTTGAACCTGTGTATTGATGTGGTCTGACCGCAGAATGAAAATGTGTTCCTCATTTGAGTGTTGTTCAGTGCAGCTTGGTGCAAACTAAGAGTTAAAAGCACACAGCGGTTGGCTGTGGATGAGTTGGCTGGCTCCCCATAATGACAATACCAGATCGCTATTATCAGAGGTAATAGTATGAGTGCCATAACATTATATTCCTCTCTCCCTGTACACCTCAGTTTACCAGTGGGAATCTACATCTCTATTTCAGCCCAGATTTCATTAAAATTATGATTGGTTATTATCCTAAGTGAGATTTTACACGCACAGTTCTAATGTTGCAGCCTCACTGAACCAACATGGAGTAGTGGTTACTCAATCTGCATGTTCTCATCCCTGACCTCACTCACAGACACATGCTCCACACAAACATACTATATATTATATTCAGCCTCCGGCTAAACCGCCACCACATCCACATGGGCCTTCGTGTCAGACATCTAAACTCTCCAGCAGACCTCATTGTACACTCAACAACTGTGTTCCCTTATCACGACCGTAGCTCACTCCAACAATAAATAAATGGCAGCTAACATCGCTGCCGGAGCAGCAGTCAGCCAGCGAAGGGTCTGTGGACAAGGAGAGACACTGCATATGCACTGAGACTTAAAAGGGTAAAAAAGTGTGTTTGATGATTGTTCGGTCGTGTGTGTGTGTAGCTCACTGTATTCCTCTAGTCTCCCTCCCTTTTCTTCTTGTCTGTAAATTTGAGATTGTTTTTCCAAGAAAAACAACGGAATCAGTTCTTTCAGCACGCGCCCCAAAACAAGATCCCTTTACACTGAAGTGACAGCGTCCCCTAGTGACCGCAGTGCTTATGACTCTTGTCCGTCAAAAACAAAGGAGGAAGTCAGGTGACTGTGTAGGGTGGATGTCGATCTGGGTCAACAAAGCATCAGACCTTCACACAGGAGACCTCTGTTCATCCCCCCGTTTATTTTTACCATGAATATACGACCATCACCAAGATGAAGGGCCGCTAACTTTAGAGGGAAAATGTGTCAATCAGTGCTGATGGTACATTTAGAATGTAATTATTCAGTCTGTGCTGTATTGACAGGAAGCTGATCTCTCCTGCTGCAGAGCTGTGCCCTAACCCTGCGGATGCATTTTATGCGAGCAGCAAGTTGTGTTTGACACAGTCTGAATTTCCCCAGTCAGCCACAACACTGTCAAATCTACACCATAACGTGTAGTGCTACACTGTAAAAAAGATCTTACTCCATGACATCACAAACATGTGGAGCTGAGGATTGAACAGCCAACCTTGTGATTAAAGAACATTCCGCTCTATTACCTAAATCACAGCCTCACCATAGTGTCCATCTTTACATTGGAAGGCACAATACATTTTCTTGCTGAGATTGTAGCTGGCAGTTACAAGCGGTACTGTGACATTTAATCTGGAGAGTTTGGTGGTAGAAAAGACCTGGATAAGCACAAATGCACTTTGTGTCTAGTTGTGTCCACCTGCGTCTTTCAATTGAATTAGCATGCAATGGCGCTGCTTCTGAAATTTTTATTCATTTCTATCTAAACACACTTTTGGTGATTTGCAACCATAGATGTTTTAACTCAGTTGGATATGGTGCCGCCAGTCATTCTAGCCGCCAATTTGCTCTGGTCACCCGTGGCACTGTGACAGAGGAAATCCCGGTTCCTGGACCCATCGAGCATATGTCTCAGTTACCTGACTGCCTGATCGGACGGAATGGGTCTACCGTAGTTGGTGGACCTTAAGCTTTTTTAACACTCATTTCATTTACTTTAGCATTGCTCGTAACTGGTTACTAGCTTGTAAATGGATGGTAAACCTGCGCTGTAAAGCGCCTTTTCCAGTCTTCCGACCACTCAGAGCTCTGCACACTACCTGTCATCATCACCCATTCATGTAAATTATCTTAGGCCCATCAGGACCTAAGATAGTTCGAATTCACACATCATACGTCGACGGCACAGCAATCCTGAATTAATGGTTCAGTGTCTTCAGTGCCTGAGGACATTTCATGCGGACTAGACTTTTCAATTGGAAGAAGTGCTTAACAGGAGCATAATGTACAAAAGCATAGTTTAGATTGGATCGGTGAGTTTTCGTTTGGGTTGAACATCTTATTTATGCTAAATGTGACCTCGGCTAAGCTTTGATTGAGATTTGTTTCCCTTTTGTCTGTCTCGGAATAAAATAAACAGGTATTCTTGCTCCATTAATGTACATTACTAACTCTGCTTCCTCTCCGGAGTCTTTGTGCTTTCTCGCCTCACAGGTTTACATTTATTGTGGTTATATCTGGACCCTGGTCCTGTCCGACACCTCCTGCTATTATCATTATTAGTTGCATTGCTGTTAGTATTGCCAATACTATTAATGCTTTTATTATCGTTATGGTTAAAATGGCATAAATGGCTCTGTTACCGTAAAATTCGGGTTATAAGCCGCTACTTCTTTCCTCAACTTTGACCCGTGCGGCTTCAATATCCATGCAGCTAATTTGTGAAACAGGTCTGACGGCGAGGGAACCCCTGCCTCTCCCAGCACCTCCACAGCGCTAGCAGCTAGCTCATGGTAGCTGAATGTGTCTCGGCCAAATTCAGCGCTAGCTGCAGCTGCTAGCTCCCCGACAACCACCGAAGGTAGCGGGACCAGCCCCGGCTCGACGCCCGACTCGGGCAGCGGGGAGCTAGCAGTAGCAGCGGCAACAGCAGCTTATAAACCGCCGCGGCTTGTTCATGATTAAATACGACATTTTTTATTTATTTAGTAGGTGCGCCTTGTCCGAAATTTACAGTACACGTGAACCAAACATATATACAAACAATATAAAGAAACAAAAGAAACAAAAAGTGAACTTTTTTTCTTGAATAAAGTTAACTTACATACTTGGCCAATCATTTGATGGTTGTGGTTTTTGCTATTTCTCTATAGATAAATAAAGCTGAAATAGAGGGGGCAAAAATCACTACTAATGCCGCAGCATGGTTTTTGTCAGTACTTCAATATGGAAATGACTAAATGTGCCCATCCCTTTTACTCTTTCTTTCTTCTTTAGGATTAGGACCATAAGCATTGTCTCATGCTCCATGTTGCTGGCCCAGCTCCACCAGAAGGCTCTGGACTACCTGCCAGGGCAGACTGTCACATGTTTTTATGTCATGTTTATTTTATATTCATGGCTGAAAAATAACTTCTAACTATTTGTTCACAAACCGAACAGAAGGAAACTGTGCCGTTTGTAAGGGATGTGATATTCAAATGTACGCTGATGACACAGTGATTTATGTCCACGCAAAAAGCAAAGAACAGGCTGCACTGAAACTCACCGATACAATGGTCAATGTGTCTCAATGGCTCTCAGAGTCCTGTTTACACCTAAACGTGAAAAAGTCAGTCTGTATGTTTTTCACAAAGACGGCGTGTAACTCACCTGAGCCGGATGTCTATGTCTCTGGTGAGAGGCTCCAGATAGTGCCTGAATATAAATACCTAGGTATCTACCTCGATTCAAACCTTTCTTTTAAGAAGCAGGTAAAAAACGTGGCAAAAGTTGTCAGATTTCATTTGTTTAATTTCAAGTACATAATAAATAACCATAGATACTGCAAAGCTGTACTTTAATGCAATGATCGTCCCATATTTGACCTATTGCCTAACCAGCTGGGCTCAAGCCACCAGCACAACTCTAAAACAATTCAAATCCTTCATAAGCAGGCTCTTAAAATACTTGATAAAAAGCCCAGGAGTTATCACCACTGTGCAATTCTAAGTAAACACAGTCTCCTGAGCTGGGATAACATCACTAAATTCTCCTATATGTGTCTTGTTTTTAAAGTTCTTCATGATATGGCTCCTTCTCCACTTGGTGAATTTATCAATCGAAACAGAGTGCTAGACAAACTAGATCTGAGAGAGAGGTGACTGTATCATCCCCTTTAGGAACAGTTCCTTTAGCCAGTCTGCGTCCTCAGTAAGAGCAGGACACCTCTGCAATGCCCTGCCCCTGCAGATCCGCACTAGCAGATTTTAAACACGGCCTGAAGAACTGGCTCATTAGCAATCAGGTGTGTGAGCATGAACCGTGACTCCCTCCTCAATGATTGTGTGTTCAAAATGTGTGTATGTTTATTGATCTTCATGATGTTTTTATGATGAGGCCTATTTATATATTTGATCGTAACCTGTATATTTATTGGTTTTTATGATGTTTTTGTTATAACCATTTATTTCCTTTAGTGATGGCTTGTTATATCTGGCCACAGGGACTACGGTTGAAACTTAGCCTTAGCTAAGACTGACACATTTACCCCTGGGATGTGTACGGTCCCTGTTCAAATAAATAAAAATGAAATGAAAAATGAAAGTTTACTAGTGTCTGTGTTGGTGAAGGAGCCTGTTACCCACTACAATAGTTTGTGGACAACAATGGAGCTTGATCCTAAATGCTGATAAGAACAAATCGCTGTACAGCGGCCCACAAGACAATGGATCATTTTAAAATGGTCTCAAACAAAGAAAGTTGGGAAACACATTCTTCTTGTTATATTAAATAAAGTAGAGATTTCGGCCCAAATGGAATTACATATATTTGTATCTGCTTCTGTTATAGTCCCTCTACAACTGTACATTTACCTCGTTTCCCAGTCTGATTCTCTTAGTTTTGACAATTAAAAAGAAGACATCTCTGAGTCCAACGATGTTATAAATGGATGGGGGTTTCAACGAGAAATATGTTTTTAGGACATTCAATTCAATTCAGTTTATTTTATATAGCCCAACATCACAAATACAAGTTTGCCTCGGAGGGCTTTACAATCTGTACACATGACATCCTGTCCCGGGACCTCACATCGGATCAGGAAAAACTCCCCCAATAAAGATAGTAAAAACCCTTTCACAGGGAAAAAAGGGGAAGAAACCTGAAGGAGAGCAACAGAGGAGGATCCCTCTCCCCGGATGGACAGAAGCAACAGATGTCATGTGACCAGAATGAATAATGTAACAGAGTTACAGCACATTCAATGAATATGACAGAAATGATTCATATAATGAGTAGTAGGCATGGTCCATGATCCAGATAACCACGACCCATTAAGCAGAAGGAGGTAGAGAGGAGGGGCATCAGCAGGGCCATGGCAGCTGGCAGGACCGGTTCCAGGCCGGTTGCATCAGCAGGGCCATGGCAGCTGGCAGGACCGGTTCCCGGGGTCCTCCCCTCAGGTTCCAGGCAGCCACGAATCCATGGAAAAAGAAAGTAGAGTTAGTAATGTGCATTGAAGAGACAATAATTTATCCAGAAGGAGAGAAAGAAGAGGAGAAGAGGAGAGGAGGAGAGGAGGAGGAAGAGAAGGAGAGGAGGAGCTCAGTGTATCCTAAGATGTCCCCCAGCAGTCTAAGGCTTTGTAGGTAAGGAGAAGGATTTTAAATATGATTCTCGATCTTACAGGAAGCCAGTGGAGAACAGCTAGTACAGGAGTAATGTGATCTCTCGTCCGCGTCCTCGTTAGTACACGAGCTGCAGCATTCTGGATCAACTAGAGAGATCCAAGGGATTTACCGGAGCAGCCTGATAATACGGAGTTACAGTAATCCAGTCTTGAGGTAACAAATGCGTGGATCAATGTTTCTGCATCGCTTTGAGACAGGATGTGCCGGATCTTTGAGATGTTCCGTAGGTGACATCACATCTAGGTTTCCACCCTTTAGACCAGATTAGGATGTGGCACTGGTAGGGGACTACATCTACTGGCTACTGGCCATGGGATACACTTATTAAACAAATATCTTGTTTCTTATTTTCCTGTTTTCTTCTCTTTTCTTTGAACCTTCGAGAGCACTCTATCTCCAAGTGTGTTGTGTTTAAGGCTGAAATAATAAAGTGAACTTGACTTAAACATCAGACAGACAGGCAGACTGGTGCTGGAGGGATTGAATGTCCCTGGCTCCAGGGCTGCCTTCCTGTCTCTTTTTCTATCGTGATATCTCCAAGACGCCTGTCAAACTTTAGAGGAAGGCAGCAGAAAGGAAAGAAAGAGAGAAAAAAAAAACACCTCACTTTGCACTGAGCTTGTGAGCGATATTTCTGGCTGCCTTTCTGAGTGAAACACAAAGAGAGTCGCTAATCCAGAGCTCAAAGAGAGTTGGCCTTCCTGTGTAATTACAGACGCAATACAACACTCTGTCTTCTGGGCTATTACTGCCACCACATGAGACGCAGGCCGAGGGGAGTCAGGAGGCACAGCGAAACGGACTGAGATGGTATCAAATTCGGTTCAATTGCTGTCAATGGAATGCCTTGGCTGCGAGCACCCAAACACCCAAACACACACACTACGCGGTTAGACTGTAGAATGTCCTTTCTGTCAGTAGCCTAGCCTCTCTGCTGATGGGAGCCAGTGCATTGCTGGCTGCTGATGTCACAGTTTGAGTACCTCTCTCTGATTTTGTGTTATTGTGCGCTGCCAGCTGCAGCTGAGTAACCAAAATCTCCACATCGCTTTTCTCCCCAGAGACAGCACACCCTTTCACCCTGAAAATCTGCGCCGTCCTCGGCTACAGATTTGCTGCGTGGCTGAGGACAGGAGCCCTCCACGGGCCGGGTGCAGCATGCAGCAGGAGACTTCATCTCCCTCTCGGTGCACACTGCGGTGGTATATGTGCAAGACGGATACTGAATACATGTTTCACCAGCCTCAGGAATCTGATTTGATTCAAGATTCAAGCCAAAGACAACCGCTTAGGTTCCATGATTAGTTCACAGAGCTCAATCTGAATGTTTTTCAACCAGCTGAGATTCACGAGAAATTCTTTTTTTGGGGAGCATGGCCCCAAAAAAGGTGGGTGCCGTAACAAATTGAGGAAGCGTATCTTTCCCCAGTGTTAGACACGCTATGACAACCCGACACTCTTGTGGAACAGCAATGCTACAAGCTGTAGCACGCTAAACATCCACTGCCACAGGAACAAATTATTTATCAACATGAATCAAATCCATCTGGTTCCTTCCACACTTCATTTACATCGTTACACTTGTGTCTTTGTTGAGTTAGTTAAATGGCTTCTTTTGAGTGCCTTCCATCATGAATGGCTAGTTAGTGTCTGACTGATTGGCTCCGCCTGCAGAAAGGGTTAAAGGTATTACACAGAGTTAGCAGGACTCCAGTAACATGGTTGGACTCTTCCACACAGATCCTTCTGGAACGCAGAAGGCTTGATGCAACTCTTTTAGTTTTTTAGTAGTTTCCCAAAGCGACAACCAGACATCCACAGCCTCCTCGAGCCACGATGGGAGTTGAGACTCTCTCTAGCTCTGATTTCATTTGTTACAAAACAATTTCTTTCACTTTTCATGTAAACAACCGCGTGCAATACCAACAACACTGGCGTCGGGTCAACGGCTTCTGTTTCGCACGTGTCAATTTCCACTGGTCACACTGTCTTCTTAAACTTCTGTTTTCTCAGGAAATGATTTAGTCTGGGTAGGTGAAGGAAAAGATCATGGTGAAGTAGACTACTTTATGTTGGTGACGCACGCTGCTTGTGTGTCACCTCTATGAAGCGATAGCTCCTCTCTCATTCAAGACTGTCCCTCAGAAATACATATATCTCCCGTCAATTGCGAGATTCTGAATCCCTTGAAATACAGAAATGAAAGAATTCATAACCTTTCCAAGGGTATGAATCTCAAATGCAGAAATGAGAGAAGCGATACCTCTCAAATGAACCTCAATGATACATCTTACTACTGGTAATATTGGCGTATATATTGCAACGTCTTCTGGCAGTAACACTGTGAAATCCTCTACTTGTATATGTTCTATTATTCATGAATGCAACCCTTCATTAATAGAAGCAGAGTTCACTAAACCATACACTCAAGTTATTCACTGACTGGGAAAAAACTGAGGTCTAACCCAGCTCAGCTGTGTGTGTGTGTGTGTGTGTGTGTGTGTGTGTGTGTGTGTGTGTGTGTGTGTGTGTATGAGATTGTGCAGCTCTGCTCTGCTCAACATGATCACCATTGACCCAGATGATGACACAGTGCAATAGTTTCCATCTGATATATAATTGGTGGAGGTCCAGGTTAGGCCTTGGAGCCGGTGCCAGGCTCTCCCCAAGCCTTCATGTCTCACTGGTCCACCATGCAGACCTGATCCCTCTCACAGAGCCTCTTTCCAGAGCTAACACAAACCTCCCCCACGCCGCTAATGCTGCTCTCACTTTTTTCTTTCTGGCCCATGACAGCAGGGCCAGGTGATATAACTCACAGCTAAGACACATATTTATACTAGGAGATGCTTGTAATAGAATATATACGTATATAAATTATATATCATGATTTGTGTATCACATTGATATTTTACAGGAATGTTCAGAACAAACCAGGACACGGCGGTTTCTTACACCCTTGAAGTGGCCGATGGCCGATTTGATTCGGTGGCTTCTCCAAACTCCTGTTCAGGTGGAAGGGAAGCTTCACAAAGACTTCCTGTGTTCTGTGGAGTTTGTCTGTTTGCTACAGGAACATTCTCAGATTTCATCTTTTAATTCTGCTGCTTGCTCCAGTATGACAGAGTTCCTCCTCACACCAAAGCTGCAGGATCTGTTTTGAGCATTCACCAACTTGCAGTATTAAAGTGGAACACGATGGCCACTACGTGTTCATATTTACTTCAGTTCTCTAACTTTGAGTTACTTTACAGGAACATGCAAGTCTTTTCTGATGAGGAGACAGCAGGACGTATGCATGTCCTTTTGTTTATGCGGATGATTGTTCAATGTTTTTTGTGAATAAAATACTTGAACAACGTGACAAACTAAAATAGAATCCGACAACAAATGGATCTGTGTCCGTCAATGTGGATCATCAATGAAATGCAAAGCAAAGAAACCTGATAATTAAAAGGTATATTTGTGCTGATCTGATCTGATCTTCTGAACCGTGATTTTGTTTTATCCATTGCACCACTATTGTTCACATTATGCATACCAACATTATAGATAACAGTTTGCATTAGCACATGTATTGTACTCTTGTATGCTGAATCCTTTTTTTTTTTCTCAAATATCATATTTTTAGCTAAATTGCGTCACAAAAATGACAGAAACGTGAGCGTCTTCTTTGTCTTAGCAAGTGTAAGACTGGTTCAGGTTCCCAGAGAGGAGAGGACACTGCAGCAGTCAGATTAAATATCAGAAAGAACACACATAACACTGAATTCCCTTGAAACTTAAATAATTTATTTACCACCACAACAACAATGTTAGCATAGTGGGTCACAAGATCATCATCATCATCATCAAAACAACAAATACACATAACAAATAACAGCTCTATTGTGACAAAGTTGATGCGTAGCTGTCTTTTTCACTGCTGCTCAACAAGTCCACTGGCACTAAGAGGCCGAAGGGCTGGGGTCAGCTGACCATCATCGACACTCCTCATTGGGTAACGGGGGGAATTCTGACTCACAACAAAACTAGGTACATTAAAATAGTACAATTAAAACAGTGCAGTTTGTTTTTATTTAAGAATAATGAATGACAGACAGTTTTCATTCAAGTGTGAACTAAACGCGTTATGTTGGTAGGAAGATGGCACATGATGACACCACAACACGCTACTACAGTGCTGGCTGCTGATGATTGTGTACATTTTGTAATCATTTTGGGTCTATGAGTTTTTGAGTCGTATCATTAATACGTTCTGTAATCTCCAAATAGCTCCATCATCACTATGTATGTACATCATCAGGATGACATGTGACTGTTCTCTGTGTGAAGCCTCTGCTCGTTCAACAGTAAACACACAGACAATGCTACATGAAGGACACCCTCTGTTTACGGACTTAATGTCAATTATTCTAGATTAGACAGCAAAAATCTGTTTATTATAATTTGGGTCAATAATTTGCAGTTATCTTTTGGCGTGTAGTTTGCGTGTTCTCCCTCGGCTCGCCGTGTGTTTTCTCCCACAGACAAAAGACGTGCAGGTCAGGTTCATTGTTCACAAAATTGCAACAAATTATAATGTGAGCATGAACTGTTGTATGTTCTATTTAAGTTTGAATGTGGGGAACATTTTGATATTCCTTTTGTAATGATCCGTTCAAATTCAGAATTCACGGTAACTAACTTAATTAGGGACGAACAGACGGGTCGGAAACAAACCAACACGTTATCCAAGTTATTCAAAACACCTTTTTGAGGACGGGGGGTCAAACTGAAAGTGCGCAGACCTGAAACATCACTAATGCTCCCTCATTGCACAGGAACACTGTGTGCACTACAGTAAGTACAGCAGGTCAAAGCTGAACTGTGTAAACGTCACACAATGTAATACTACCATCGACAATGAAACTGATGATGTCACTTCCTCTAGCTGCTGGCTCACAAGCATCTGTCATCTCTAGAAGGATTCTTTCAATCTTTCCCCGTTACCAAACTATATCCAAACATGAACTACTATCTGCTCCTACTTTGCATATCTCACAACTTGGACACGTTTAATATTGATAGACTTTGCATAAACAAGAACACAACGGCTGTGAGCAGCAGCTGAGCTTCAGGGCTCATCGACTGCAGCAGCCTTTCCATCTGAACTCTTCTTCCTGAACCTGGAGGCGACCGCAGCAGACGGCCAGCTGGAAGCAGAATGTAAGCAGAGAGGATAGCGCCGCTGTGTAGGCTGCCATTTGGGTGTGATTTTCCTCATGAATAAGACTCTATTTCCCTGATGCTGATACTAACTTCTAACAATAATAACGTTATTGCTGGAAAAATACCTCCACTAATTAAATCCACGCTCTACTTTGTGACTGCAGTGGTTCTGTCAAAACAAGCGACTAATATGCATATTTGTAAATGACCTCCACTAAGTGTATTTCACCACTGTTTCTGACGACCTGGGTGTGTTGTTCAGGGGCGGAGTTAGTGACGTGTCCTGCTTTACTTTTCACCCTTTCTCTAACTGGGAATGTTGGTATTGGCAGTGGTAGAAGAATGCTAATCATAACTTTCTCAATGTTTTCTTCTGAAGTAGAAACACAGTCAGTTGTATACAGCTGAGTTGCATATGTTTTAAGTAACTTGGGGGTCTTTTGTAAGTTATTTCAGGTACAAGGAGTGAGTAATAGCAACACAAATAAATATGATCTACAGTATATCATGGCAGCGGAGTTGCTCAGTGTGAAGTTGCTGTTTATTTTTTTTACATCCACTGCAATCAATTATTTAATTGTTCAAGACAATTATTAACTGTAATAATTGTCTTGAACAATTAAATAATTGATCTGACTAGACATCATTGTGATTCTAAATGGGCTTTTTCTTTATACACTGCAACAAATAAAGAAATTCAGGTTTTACTGCTTTGCAATATTGAATGGAGATGATGGCCAACTACGAAAATGAGATCATTGTTGTAATAAACTGGAATTATCCTTTAAGGAGCTCCCATGTAATGCTTTTCTGTTGTGGTGGCTTACGTATTCATCGTTGTATCTTTTCAAACATTTGTATAACTTTTTTTTTTTTTAAGTAAATAAACTAAAAAGGTACCCAACAAAGACAAACACAGAAATGAAGACGTGGTTTTCCTGTGGTGAGGGTGGGGGCGCAGTAGAGTGGTGGGTAGGTGTCAGGGTTATTTTCAGGACTTATTTCATATATAGACAATTATCACTTATACTTCCAGTGTTCGCCTTCCTCTTGTGTGTCGTGTGATCATCGTGTGAGGTGATTCATGTTGACAGGGCCTTCACAATGCAAAAAGGGTTGTACCTGTACGAAAGCCATACCTGTATACACACATACACACACATACACATGTGAGTGCATGTGCATGTGCATGTGTGTGTGTATGTATGTATGTACAGTATGTATGTATGTATGTATGAGTGTATGTGTGTGTATATGTGTGTGTATGTGTGTTTATATGTATGTGTGTGTATGTATGTATGTGTGTATGTGTCTATGTGTGTATGTATGTATGTGTGTATGTATGTATGTATGTGTGCATGTATATATGTGTGTGTATGTGTGTGTGTGTGTGTGTGTGTGTGTGTGTGTGTGTGTGTGTGTGTCCCGTGCAGTGGAATCACAATAATCATGGCATGACTTTGATACCACTGCTAAGGATTACTTTACAACAAATTAATGTTTTAATTTACTGTGTTGTGCTTGTCAAAGTCCCTCTGGGCACTGGACAGGCATGAAAACGGGTCAGGGGTGAAAAAGGTGAGAAGGATATTACCCCTCTAGGGGGGTCCGGGGGCATGCTCCCCCGTAAGAAAAATGTAAATATTCCATATTTTAAAGCATCAATCTGATGCATTTTGAGATGCTTTTTTTGCCAACCTGGGGAGAGCTGGAGAAACTTAACTTCAGCCATGAGTCAAAAATTATTATGGCCTCCTTACTAAGTATTATGCAAGCCATTTCATGCCAGCCTGTCACTGGGTCTAACATTTACAGTCACACCTGCAAACTCATGAGGGTGAAAAAGGTGACACCAGCAGGGCGGGGGAGGGGCAGTGCTGAACAGAAGCTGACAAACTATGATCATTATGGGTTTTAATTCTTCTTTTGTCAATACCCAAGTGTACACACATATATATATATATATATATATATATATATATATATATATATATATATATATATATATATATATATATATGTATATATACACACACACACACACACACACACACAACCGTTCAAAAGTTTGGGGTCACCCAGACAAATGTTCAGTTTCTTCGCAATTTCCTGCATGGAATAGTCTTCATTTCTAAGAACAAGAACAGACTTGCGAGTTTCACATGAAAGTTCTCTTTTTCTGGCCATTTTGAGAGTATAATGAACCCACACATGTGATGCTATGCACAGGAAGGCCAGTTGTAAAGCTTCTCTCACCAGCATAACTGTTATAAGTTGTGCTAACATAATTGCACAAGGGTTTTCTAATCCTCCATTAGTCTTCTATGTGATGACAAACACAATGTACCATTAGAACACTGAGTGATAGTTGCTGGAAATGGGCCTCTATACACCTATGTAGATATTTCATTAAAAAACAGACGTTATACCACATTAACAATGTAGAGTGTATTTCTGATTAATTTAATGTTATCTTCATTGAAAAAAACAGTGCTTTTCTCTGAAAAATAAGGACATTTCTAAGTGACCCCAAACTTTTGAACGGTAGTGTGTGTGTGTGTATATATATTTTGTAGACTTAATACTTACAATATGCAATACTATACTGAATATTGTTTTGCTACTACTATTTCACTTCATAATATTACACTTATATGCCATAATATGTATAATGTACCAGCCTTTTTATTTGACCATATTATGTCATACTGTTATACCACTTTACTTTGAGGAGACGTCACTGTTAGTCTAGAACACTGAATAATGTTTCCACCAGTAAACCTGAACATGCACACCTCTCTCTGTGTGACAGTGATCATAACCGCATAACTCTATAGATTATAATTAACTGGAGGATACACTTTTTCCTACACGTAGATCTTAAACCCTTAAATATAAACAGTAGCCCGGCCACCCTACGGAGGAAACTCATTTTGTATTTTTTATTACAATAAAAGTTGGATAAAATCTCCATTGTCCTCTCCTTATATGTAGTCAGGTGTCGTAGGTAGAACTGAGTCGCCGCTGACTCGCCGCTCTCCTGTCTGACGTCACACGCTGCCACGGACTCTCCGCTGCCAGTAATCTCACTCGCTGTCTCTCCAACAACGTTAGCTAACGTGTTAGCTAGCTGACTATCTTGCCATTAAAAAAACTGGTGGGAGGGAAATGAAGCCGCTGTAGACATCTTAACGCTGATTGGCCAAGACTCGACACGTCAAAGATCTTCTATTGCTAAGATGATCGCAACCTCAGTTTTCCAAGCTCAGAAACGGCGGACGGTTGACCCCCCCCCCCCCCCCCCCCCTCACAAAAACAAAAACTCTTCGGATCTACACGCTTCACGTAGGTTACCTATTTTGGTTTCAAAACAGCGAATTTTGCCGAAAGGTGAGGGATTTTCATATCTGACTGGAATAACAAAAAATAACTACAGGTGTCTCCAAAGCAACTGGCACTGAAATCTTAAAGATAATAACATTCAATTTAATAAGAACTAAGCAAATACACATTATAATGACAGAACTGTTTCTTAATGACCTTAAACATATGTTTGACCATGCTGTTATGAATACATCTGCAATAGCTAAAATAGTACTGTCAGATTTATCAATTGGGATCTCCTTTTACAATACATTTCAACACAGTCGGATTCTGAAACCATTATCTAATGTCCAATAGTGGTACAGCATGTTAAGGCACTTCACTGGATGCATCACACGGTTGCTGCTGGGTATCCACCAGTTTCTCATGAACAAGATCCCATTCCATTTCATCTGCTTCATCAACTGTTGCCAGGAGCCGAGCATGGAACTATTTCACTGAGAGACAGCCGTGATGAACGTCTCAAAACTTCTACTGCATGATTTCATGGTTTTCCGCTGCATACGTGTGTGGACGTTTTGCTGCCTTTAGTTTGGTTTGCATGGCCATAGAAGAACAATGTAATGTCATTAACACTGCTCCTCCAGGAGAAGAAGGTTTAATGGGTATAAAAGGCTGCATGTTGACATTGAATAACTCCGGATGCTTGGAAAGCCAGACATTACACACCAACCACATCATGCAAATCTCTGCACACCAATGAGGCAGTGAGAACCCGTGTCAACTCACCAAATACTGCAACACCGTACTTATGGTACACAGCATTGGTATCAAAGTCAAGTTCCTGGTATGACCACACTGTCCCTGTATGTTGTGTATGCATTGAATTGCTCTGTACACACACTGCTGTGAGTATACCAGTGCATGTACAACAAAGTACAGTTGTGTCTTTACTGTATGTATGCACAAATCCACTATGAGTGTGTGTGTGTGTGTGTGTGTGTGTGTGTGTGTGTGTGTGTGTGTGTGTGTGAAGGAGGAAGAGAGGGAGAGTGTGTTTGTGCTGGCTTGTAAGGGAGTCTAGCTGCACTTGCAGGACTTGACCTTCATGTTGGAGAGCTGCTCTATTTTGGGGGTCTTGCCGATGTAGTAGAGGATGGTGAGGGGCTCCAGGTCTTGGGAGACGCAGCAGGGCGATGCCGAGGCCTCAGGGTTGATGGTGTTGTAAAGGCCTAACACCTGCAACACAAGCGTTACAGACATTCCATAAAGAAATTAGGACTTTAAGAAAATATGACCCTGTCCCTCATACGGTACCTTGGAATGCTGGGTGTCTGCGCTCCACAGATAAGGACAGGCTCCGGCACAGAAGTTGGCCTCGTAGCCCTTTGGCTCGTGGATCCACCTCCAGCCCAGGTCCTTCTTAAAATCTATGTAGAGTGACCGTAAGCAGCAGTTGTCCTGAACGTTTCTACAAAAAGACGCAGGGGAGAGGTGAATTGTAGTGTAGCAGGAAGTGGAGTTTCAGCTCCTGTCTCAGACTTCGGTGCATACAGTTCTTATAGACTGAGGACGGCTCCAGGATTAGACACCTGAAGAGTCCACCAAAGCAGGAAAGGCTGAAGCTCGTAGCGAGAGAGGACATCTTATTATTAAATTACCAGTATTCATTTATTCTCCATTGTTGTTGTTGTCCAGCACTTTGTTCACTTGTAGCCTTCATTTGTTGACTATTTGTTCTGTCAAGACAATTGACGTCAATTCAATGCAAATACCACTATCAATTAAATTTGAACTGTTGCCATGAAGTAAAGCTCATCATTACCGTGGCTGGACTTTGCTGTCCGTAGAGCTTAAATGCAAATGATGTGACATGGAAGTATTCGGCTGCTCATCACAAAATAAAAACATCTACTGACAGCTAAGAATACTTAGATGATTTTCAGCATGGATCCCTGACACCTGAAGCAGACTTCAGATCAACATGGAGGATCTCTCCTGATGTTACAAGTGTAAATTCCAGGTCAGTACCTGGAGCAGTAGGCGGCGTCCAGCGCTCTCTTGGATCGATGGCTCATGTGCTGGGACTGAGGATGGGGCTGGGATTGGGACTCCAGCCGGTATGAAGGCAGCAGCATGAGGAGGAGGTGTGGAGCGCGAGTGCTGTGCCGCCGCTTCTTAAACACCTTCAGGTCAACGCCGTGGATGAAGCTGTCATCAATACCTGGAAACATAGAATTACATAAAAAGCTGCATTTTACTGTTTGCAAGTACTAAGTCAATATGTGAAACTATTCAAAAATAGTTTGTTACTTAAAATCCTAAAACCAAGAAATGGTTGCGCATTCCTACTCTTGCGGTTCCCTCTTCTGGAAGTCAATGTGTTTTTGGTTCGATGTTTGAAATAAGGTTTGTGGTTAACTTTTTGTTCTACAATATAAAATACGTCAGTAAATATCCCTCTGGTGAATTTACAAGCGTTTAAGTGGTTGCTAACAAGTGGCTTCATGAGACTACAAACATCATCAGGTTACAGGGTTTGTATTTGTCATTGTACCACAGGGTTGCACAACTACATTTAGATTGTAGTCCCAATTTGCTACATAGGAAATCAAATAAAAACAATGACATGTGGAGGGTGAGGATGAATTGAGGAGTCTCACAGTCAAGGTGAACAGGATGTGGCTGGGTTTGGTCTTTTAATATCCCCATAGCTCTTCGCAGGCTCTTTTTATCACTAAATATCACTGATGCTATGTAGATGGGTGCCAATGATGTTTTGGCCGGTTTGAATCCCCTGCTGTAGAGCCCTCCAGCTTGTAATGTTTCCAGTTAGGATGCTTTCTATTGCTCCTTAAAAATGTGACAAGACCATGGCACCTTCTTAAGTTTCCTTCATAAATACAGTCGTTGATGTGTGAGATGTGTGATGTCAGGTTGTTTGTGATGTTGATTCCCAGAGACTTAAAGTTGCTAACTTGTTTCACCTCAGCTCCATCGACAGGGGTGTGTGTCTTTGCCTCCTTTTTTCTAAAATCAACTATCGGCTCGGTTTTTCGTTCCTCTTTTGTGTATAAAATAATTATTTAATAAGAACTGACAAGTGATTGGTTTCACGGATGTTGAGCAGCAGGATGTTTTCTGAGCACCACTCTGCAAGATTGTTGATTTCCTCTCTACATGAAGTCGTATTGCTGTTTGTAATCCGGCTGTTGACGGTAGGGTCATCTGCAAACTTCACAACAGAGTTCTCTTAATGCTCGGGGCAGCAGTTGTAGGCGAACAGTGAGCAGGAAGGGGCCGGCGTTCAGCACACACTGGAGGAGGTTTGGCTGCCAATCCAAACTGCCTGGGGTCTGTTTGTGAGGAAGTCTAACAACCAGTGGCATAGTGAGCTTCTCAAGACCAGAGTGCTGTGTTGACCAATCAGTTTTATGGGGGACATTGTGTTAAGGGCTGCACTGATATCACCAAACAAAATTCTGATGTAGGTGTTGTTGTTTTCTAGACGAGTGAGGGCTGAGTGGACTCATCTGCCTTTACAGCTTTGTTTTATATACTTACTATGTTACCGTGGTGTAGTTTGTTTCAAGCCTAACTGTTCTTTCTTTTTTTAGTGTCCATTTGAGATTATCTTGCTGAACAAAATTTATATATTTCTCAAACTGTGTCTGCAATAATCTAAATCCAATGAAAAAAAAACAGTTTTATGAAATTTAAGCGGTAGTTCAATCAGGAAAACTATTTAATCTACTTTTCAATCATAATCTCTCAGTCTCTATTTATTACTGATCAGCTGATTGTGGGCGTTCACTTTAAATCAACCAACCAGATGCTGCACAGTTTCCTTAAACCAATCATATCGTTGCTGTCGAACTTTACAACATGTTCTCCTCTCTACTGCTGTCAGTTGTCATTTCAGCTCAAACCAGTTGAGACCCTCCTCCACAGATGCGATGAGGTTTCTGACGTTGCTTGCATTTTATACAGTAATCTTGAGCAATGCAGGTGAAATTAAATCTGGCATGGTGTCTGTTGAGTGTCCTGAAGTGGAATACATGTGAAGCATGGAGCTCCGAGGTGGCCTGCTGCGATGAGAGGCGACGGTGAGGAAATGGCTTTTTTGAGGCTGGAGATGTGCAAGAAAGGCTTGGTTGAGAGCTGCAAGGTTTCCTCAGTGCAGTCGTAGCTGCCTGAGCGGAGGAATGAGGGAAGAAAAGGTTTCTCCTCTTGCTGAGGAATAGTCTTACTACTATGACGAGACCAGAATGTAATGCCATGCAGAACTCAAAAGCCATGGGGCCATGGGGGTTCGCTACGGCCACAGAAGTTCTGTAACTTTGATTTAATTCTACATTCATCAGCCAATCACTTAAAAATACAAGTCTCCTCATACATGACTTCATCGTGGACAATATGGCTGATCTTCTTTGTGTGACAGAAACTTGACCTTGCTCTGAGGGCCGTGGGGGTGGATTTTTTGTTATACACCATAAAGACATCAAAAGCAGTCAAATCTCAATAGTAACTCCATCCTATTTTGAATATCTGGCCTTTATATTCTCTGGTCCCAAACTTATGCTACCTGCCATCCACGGCTGTCCTCTCTGAACTATCTGAACTACTCGCAACAAAACGTCACCATTTGTCCTCCTCCTAGGTGATTTCAACATTCACATAGACAACTCACCTCCAATGCAGCCATAGAATTTCTGGACCTTCTCAATTGTTTTAACATCACCCAGTGTGTTACATTCTCCAGCCACAGTCAGAGACACATCCTGGACCTTGTCGGCTCTACTGGCGACCTATCTATCTCTGATCACCTCTCCATAATCCTAGACTTTCATATTCCCAGCCCTCTACCTAAACAACAGCACACAATCACCTTCCAAAATCCCAAGTATATTTCTCCTACTGCTCTGACTGTTTCTTTCTCTGAGATAACGGCTACTTTTACTCCCCCAGACAATCACACCACCTCTAACCTAGTTGACAAATACTCTCAATGACCTCTGTGAACTGTTTTTGGTTTCAGAACACAACCTAGCCTCAAACCGGCTCTCTTAAAAGTCATGAATGATCCTCACCTCGGATGCGGGCCTCTTAACATACACATCCTACTAGACCTCCCTGCAGCATTCAAAAACATCAACCACTCCATCCTTCTCCCCCGCCTGGATACACTGAGCTCCTCCTCTTCTCCTTTCCTCTCTCTCCTTCTGGATGAATTCATGTCTCTTCAAAGCACATTACTAACTCTACTTCTTCCCGGGAGCCTCTGTGCTTTCTCGCCTCAAGTTTCCATGGATCGTGGCTGTCTGGAGCCTGCCTCCTGTCTCCTGCCTCCTGTCTCCTGCCTCCTGTCTCCTGTCTCCTACCTCCTGCCTCCTGCCTCCTACCTCCGACCATGGCGGCCCTGCTGATGTCCCTCCTCTCTACCTCCTTCTGCTTAATGGGTCGTGGCTATCTGGATCATGGACCATGCCTACTACTCATTATATGAATCATTTCTGTCATATTCATGTAATGTGCTGTAACTCTGTTACGTTATTTATTCTGGTCACATGACATCTATTGCTTCTGTCCATCCGGGGAGAGGGATCCTCCTCTGTTGCTCTCCCTCAGGTTTCTTCCCTTTTTTCTCTGTGAAAGGGTTTTTACTATCTTTATTTGGGGAGTTTTTCCTGATCTGATGTGAGGTCCTGGGACAGGGATGTCATGTGTACAGATTGTAAAGCCCTCCGAGGAGAATTTGTATTTGTGATTTTGGGCTATATAAAATAAACTGAATTGAATTGAATCCTCTGTTGGTAGCTAAGGCACTGCCCTCACCTTGTTCAAATCCGACCTCTCAGACAGATAGACCTCGCAGACTACTTCTAGAGCAGGGGTCGGCAACCTTTCGTATCCAAAGAGCCATTTTGACCTTTTTCCACCAAAAAAAAATTGTCTGGAGCCGCAAAAATGATTTGATATCACAGTTTCTGAAGTTTTAAATATAGTCATATTATATATACAAAAAACTATAATTTGTTGTATTTATGAAATTATAGAACAAGAATAAAGACATTTTTTACATTGTATTGCTATTTTACCTGTTTATAACTATCAAACAAAAAATAGTCATGTGTCGGCTATATTAAGGTAAATTAAAAACACAACTATGCAGACCTTCAGTACTATCTATATTTGTGGCTCATGTGGTAGAGTGTTAGTCCTGTAACTGCAGGTAGCAGGTTATACCTGTCCTCTTCAGTGAGGTTTACATTTTAAACGCATATCTTTTGCTACGTTTACACTGAGCGTCCTCCTCACTAGAGCACCGCAAACGGAGGACGGATCCGTTTTTACTAACAGACGCCTCAGTGTCTCATCACTAGGGATGGTATCGTTTGGGTTTTTTCCGATACCGGTGCTAAACCGATACTTTTAAAACGATACCGGTGCTAAACCGATACTTTTAAAACGATACCGGTGCTAAACGGTGCCTGAAACGATACTTTTTTATTGCCAAGGCAATTTTTTTTCTTCAAATTGAACAATATTATTAACTGTTTAAAGTATACTATAGATATAAATAAATAAGTACATACAAAACACACTTCAAACTACAGCTTCAAACCTTTTAACTTCAAACTATAAAAATATATATTTAAAAAAAGAACAGACACCAGCATCATGGCCTGATGGGACCGTGTGCAACAGAACTCAGACTCTGTTGGATCCTAAAACTGCTGCTTTATGGACTACACGTCACCATTAATATCAACTGGAGAGATTTGTTCCATCAAGCCGAGGACGGCGTTCAAAAGCTCGTGCTCGTGTCTGCAGCGATCTCTGTGTGCGCGCACTGTGTGTGTGAGCGCTGCAAGCCCCGCCCCCTCGAGCCCCGCCCCCTCTAGCCCCGCCCCCTCCAGCCCCGCTCTGCATGCAGGCAGACAGAGAGCAGAGCAGCAGTGTGCACAGCCGCGTTAGGTTGCGAAAAAAGCGAATTTTTCGCCGGGCGTCGCTAGGGAGAGAAAAGTGAATTTAATGCCAGCAGGAAGTTAACTTATGTTACACGAAATGGCTGACTGTGTGTGTGTGTGTGTGTGTGTCTAAGTGCGCGTGTGTAATTACGGTCTCGTGAACATAGTGGAGAGACAGAGAAGTGAATTTGATTGCTAGCATGAAGTTAGCTAACACAAAGTTAGCTTTGTGTTAGACAAAGCTAACTGACTGTGTCATGTGCGCGCGCGGGTGTGTGTCACTTTGAATCAGGACTAACAGCTCCACTGACGCTCACGTTCACATTATTAAGTCCATAACAATATTCAAGCATGTCAATGCGATCGGCTGCTTGTTTCCTCTCTGCTTAATGTACTATATTAGAGATTTGAGCTTGTTTCTACCTCGAAATCTGGGGTTTAACAGATGGTTTGGTAGAAAATCTGCACACACATATGACTTGGAGATATTCAGTCAAAGGCATTATGCCTCCTGTCTGTCTACCTGTCTGTCCATGAATTAACTATCTTAACATAAAGCGCAAATGAGGATTATTGTTTTAAATAGAAAATAAATACACAATTGTACACAATATTTGTTGATGTAATCATGTGATATGTTGCAGCAAAGTGCTGTCCCATTCATATTTACACTGTCAAGCCCTCACAGCTAATGTTGGCATATATATATATAATGTACACCTCAATAACCTCAATAACACATCTCACTACCGGTAATGTATATATATATATTGCAACGTCTTACGGCAGTAGTAGCCACACTTTCAAAATTTCTTGCGAAATTTTCTAGTTATTACAATTCTTACTTTACACATCTAACTTCTCACCCCAATCTGAACAATCCCTCTAAATCCAGCTGTATTTATTGAATATTATCAAACAGACCCTCTCTCTCCAGTGGTGTTCTTGACCTCGATGCTAGTGACCGTGGCTGGATTGTTTGTATTAGAAATGCAAAACAGAGGAAAACGAATTCACACATAGTGGTCAGAAGAAACCTTAAAAGTATGTAATGACCAGGGGGCTCATTTATAACCATTTAAAACGCACAAAACAGGGCCTGAAAGAGTCGTACGCCACTTTCCACCAAGGTTGTGATCTATAAAAACAAACTTGACAGAATGTCAAGTATGTGCGCACCCGTATGTAAACTTTGACCCGTGCCTAGAAACAAATTGGAGACGCGAATGGTGAGGTGGGGAACTGAAGCCAGATTATAGAAATGTAATGTTAGCGGCATCATTACAGGTATAATGATTGTTGACGTTACATTTAGCTATCCAAAGCGACTTACAATTTTGCTCTATACACCGTAGACACAGCAAATCGGGCTTAAGTGTATTGCTCAAGGATGCTTCGACAAGGACTAGGAACCACCAATCCTCTGATTGAAAGATGGGCATGCTAACCTCTGAGCCACAGTCGCCACATTAATACAATACAGAATAACACCAGCATTATCCTGAACATGCCATAATAATTTTCTGAATCAAATAACCTGCAAACCGTGCCTCCAGCTCCTCACTCTTGTTGGGGATAATGTAGTTATTTGATGGTACGAACGTGCAGCACGGGCAATGAAGGCTGATCTTGAATCCACTGTTTCTGTCTGTGGAGAAACAAAAGTCACAACAAGGGGATGCAACAATGTAGCATAAATGATGAGGAAGGTGCTGCAGCGATGAGAGGACTATGCACTCACCTCTGTGGTTTAGCCATTCACTCACTGCCTCCGTCACGTCAAAGGACAGCCACTCTCCCTCGGTTTGTGTTCGTACCACTTTGCTGTCTATGTATCGCTGTGTTGGGGATGTCAAGTCCTTGTGTCCTAAAATCTGTGAACGAAACAGATGAATGAAAAGGTCAAAGTTGTGAAGCAGGAATTATATTTTAGACAATTTATCACAAAATCTTTAAAAGAAATATTGATTTGTTTGAGCAGTTGAGCATTATTACTAATCCATATCATTTGTATATTATTTCCTCTTTTATTTTTGTCAATATCATCTACAATGTATAATCATTAGTTTCCCGATGGGATTAGCGTGTTGTGTGTGGCGTGAGCGCCCTCTGCTGGACCCCTGCAGACTTGAGCGGTGCGCCCCGCATTTGGTTCGGAATTGTGTTTCCTGCAGGTTATGCGTTGAAGATAATTTCTCATTTCCGTAAGAAATGCTTTAAAGTATTAACTTGTGGTAATTTGTTGAGTTCACCACATTGTCTGTAACTTGCTAGCTTAATACAAAATCTCCGTTGAGTAACTAGCTAAAATTGGTTGTTTCTTTGCTTTGGCAGTTCCCGGACTTGTTGCCCCGAGTCGGGCTGTGAGAACCCAAATGTGATTCTGTTATATTATCAGGTACATCGAGCTAAAATGTTCTTTTGTTTACATAAACCCACTCTGCAGTACGTTGTCTCTGTGACCAGTCAGCTGTACGCTGTTCATGAATAGTGGCTGGTTGGAGCCAAAAAGTGATCAAGTGAGCCTGAATCATAAAACCAACGCAAGAGAGAGTACACAACTGCTTCACTGCCACACAGTCAGGTGGACAAGATGATTGTAATAATCTCAGTGGATAGATAGAAGTAACCAGATGCCCCTCTGCATATCCACCGTGACAACAACATGTCTATAATTGCTTTTCAAAACTAGCCATGTAGAGTGTTTTCTGTGGGTAGGGTTTGATTAGGGTTAGGCAACTTAACTACTTAAACCTGTTTAGGTTCATCGTCATGGTTAAAAGACACATGTTGGGACTGTTGTTAGGACAAGGTGTTCAGCGTAAGCGATATATTCTGGGAAGAAGTGAACCTCCGTCGTAGGTTGTCTGAAAATCCAGAGTTAACCCTGAAGTACAGGCCTACGGTTTGGATACAGGCAGTAGTAGACACACATATCCAATTAAATGGAGATGTCAATTGAATCATCTATAACCCTAGCACCGCTTTTGTTGTTTAGTTAGTCACTGTACATACTTCTATTCTATTTCACTGTATATACTTTATATACACTTTATATACCATGTATATACTTTGCATTTTTGCAAAGTATAAGCCTCTTTATTATTGAATTTTCTTAAATTGAATACGTTCTGCTATTTTATATATTGAGTATTTTTCATACTTAATATTATATGTGTCACAGTCCGAATGGAAGTAAATGATGATGGAAGGCTTTCTTTTGATCAACTTAATGCTACTGCAATGTTTCACATCCAAATATCGTCCGCTGAGTGAAGTCTGGATAATAGTCTATTGTTTAGCAAATGCATCCACAGCCGTCCTAACATCATACACATAGAAGACACACAAGCAGCCACACCACAGTAGCTTTGAAGGACAGTTGGTTGAGGTCGTGCAGCCTGCTCTTTTCTCTCTGATTGATTGGCCAGGTCTGGGACGAGCAGCGAGAGTGTAACCAGATGCTGGACAGACCTCTGTTATTCTGTCCTTCAGAACCATGTGTTTATGTTGGCTCATCTCTGCTTAATGTGTAAAACACAATCCCCGCTGCTTTTATTGAGATCTCCTGTTAAGACTGGTGTGGGAAACCTGACAGAGGAGACACTAAAGCTCAGATACACGCTATATAGAGAAAAGAGCTCTGGATTATTGTACAGTTTGACCCATTTGGATGGCTCACTTTGTAACCCTCATTGTCCTTTAAAGACCCAAATGAGTTCTAATACTTGTGCTAATTTATATGGATTTTATTTTGAATAAAATGTATATTACATACCATATTTTGATCACAACTATAAACATCTAGCATGATCTGAGCATAGTTTGATCAAGATTCCCCAAAAAGGCCTTCTCGGGCCGCCCCCGAGTTTTTCCAGATGCATTCTTCAAAGCCTAAACAACAACCTCCAGAGTTGTAAGACCCCTCTTTGTAAAGATAATGACCTAAAGAAAAATCACAATAAAACAAAGCCTTGGCCTGTTTTAGTCAAAAAACTGTCGTTCAGTTTAAAAATCTAAAAGTTTAACCTTTATGCCTAAACATGGTCGGTTTGGTGCATGCTGGGTATCTAACTGTGCATAAATTTCCACTTAAGACGTGTTCTAAGAAACCTCCCCCGACCACGGAAGCCTGCGTGGTCGAAAATGTCGAGCAATTTAAATTTGTCACACCGCGGTGAGGGCTGTCTTGTCTTGGGTTTTTGTCTCGTAACTTCCTGTTTTATTTTGAAGCCTGACTCTCCTCTCGTTTCAGGTCACTTGCCCTTCCTCATGTGTCACTGGTCTGATTGTCTCCCTTGATCCCTGAGTGGTTCCACCTGTTCCCCATTACCCTCATGTGCTTATAGTCTGCGTCTTCCCTCTGTCCTGTGCCAAAGTGTTTGTCCTTGTCGATGCACTAAAGCCCGTGTCCACAGCTATAGCTAGAATTTTGCCCAAGAGTTTTGTTCGTGAGTAGTTTTGTTCTGTTTTTTTTTCCCCTCCTTCGGGATCGCTTTATGTTTGATGGATTATTAAGGAAGTTGTTTGGAACAAAGGACACAATAAAGTGCGCCAGTACGACTATCTCCTGCATCTGGGTCCTCCTTTTAGACCAGGCCTGACATTACACTTTGGCCAGTATGGACCCAGCAGGGATAGACCAACTCATGGCAGCCCTGCGATCCCAAGAAGCCCGGCTCTCCCGTCAGGAGGAGTTCCAGACCGCCATGGCGTCCCAGATGGGCCTTCTCTCCTCACGACTTCAGAGCCTGCACGATCATCTGCTGCAGACAGCTACAGCCCGGGAGCCTCCAGAAGTAGTGGTTGAGACACCCGTGAGGCCTGCCCTGACCGTGCCGGCTGCCGGGGCAGGATGTAAGTTAGCCCCACCAGCGCAATTCTCCGGAGAACTAGGTTTATGTAAGACCTTCCTTATAGACTGTTCCATACACTATGAACTAAACCTCCATGCATTTCCCACTGACCGATCCAAGATTGCTTTTATGATTTTCCACCTTGCCGGAAGAGCCAAAGCATGGGCCTCGGCAGAGTGAGCCCGGGGTTCGCCAGCTTGCAGATCCCTCGCAGAGTTTGAAGAGGCGCTGCAGAAGACCTTCGACCCGGTAACGACCGACCGGGAAAAGGCTCAGGAGCTGAGCGGGTTGAAACAGGGCGGCGACTCCGTATGTGACTACGCCATCCGTTTCCGCTCGTTCTCAGCGGAAAGTGGCTGGAATACTACGGCCTTGTACGATGTGTTCCTGAAGGGGCTGGCAGCCCCTATCCAAGACCTTCTGGTTCCTTTGGACCTCCCCACAGATCTCGACTCACTCATCGCACTCGCAGTCCGGACGGACAACCGAACCCGCCAGCTCAGGCGCCAACGCTCCACGGGACCCACAACGATGGAGAGACCCCTACGCACGCAAGCGCCAGCCTGGACGACCGCCCGTCAATCACCCCCAGAGCAGAGTCATGGTCCCCCTCCAGAGGGAGAGGGGGAGCCCATGCAGCTAGGGAGAGCCCGACTAACACCCGAGGAGCGACAGAGACGTCTACAGGAGGGTCGCTGCTTTTACTGCGGTGAACCCGGTCATCTTGTCGCCAACTGTCCTGCCAAAAGGGCCATGGTGGTGAGTGAATTCAACACTTCAGGCATCACCTCTCGTACTCTCACGACGGTCCAGGTAATGCACCACACCACCACGGAACTCAAGGCGCTCATAGACTCGGGGGCTGATGAAAGCTTGATGGGCTGGGAACTAGCAGGACAGCTGGGCCTGAACACCGAACTTTTAGCTAAGCCCATCAGAGCTAAAGCCCTTAATGGACAGGAACTTTTTACAATAACACATATCACAGCACCGCTCAAACTGTGCATTAACAATCACCAGGAGAACATTCGCTTCTACGTATTCAAGTCACCTTCACAGACTCTAATTTTGGGACAGCCATGGTTATCACGTCACAATCCCCATATAGATTGAAGAACAGGAGAGATCCTGGGCTGGGGAGGGGACTGTGAGCGACTGTCTGATCCGCTCGGGGCGGGAGCATGAGGTCACAGGCATTAATTTGATCTCTGTTAATCCTGCTGCAGATCCCAAGTACCCGGACCTGAGCTCCGTGCCTCCCCGCTATGACCCTATGACTGTGCCATTGAGCTGATTCCAGGTTCAACCATCCCCAAAGGCCGCCTGTACGCGGTTTCTGGGCCAGAGAGGGAGGCCATGCGGGAATACATTGAAACCTCCCTGAAAGCAGGGCTGATTCGCCCCTCGTCATCGCCGGCTGGAGCCGGGTTCTTCTTTGTAGGCAAGAAGGATGGCTCCCTCAGACCTTGCATTGACTACAGCCCACTCAATGACATAACTATAAAGAACCGCTACCCCCTCCCCCTTATGTCATCTGTGTTTGACCAGCTCCAACAGGCCAAGATCTTCACCAAGTTGGACCTTCGCAATGCCTATCACTTGGTGCGGATAAGGGAGGGTGACGAATGGAAGACCGGGTTTAATACACCTAGTGGGCATTATGAGTACAAAGTCATGCCTTTTGGCCTCACAAATGCTCCTGCCGTGTTCCAGGCCATGATTGATGATGTGCTAAGAGGCTTTCTTGACCATTTTGTGTATGTCTATCTGGATGACATTCTTATCTACTCCCCTGACCTGCATACACACCAGGACCATGTGACTCAGGTATTGAAACGACTGTTAGAGAATAAACTCTGTCAAAGCAGAAAAGAATGAATTCCATGCCGACACTGTCTCCTTCCTGTGCTTCATCGTAGCCCCTGGAAGAGTGCAGATGGACCCGGCTAAAATTAGCACTGTGGTCGATTGGCCTACACCTGATAGCCGCAAAAAGGTGCAGCAGTTCCTTGGGTTTGCTAACTTTTACAGGCGGTTTATCAAAGGCTTTAGCGCAATAGCTGCTCCTCTCCATGCTCTCACCTCCACACTGGTGCAGTTCCACTGGCCTCCAGAAGCTGATACTGCCTTTCAAATCCTCACGCACCGCTTCACCTCGGCTCCCATCCTCACCCTGCCAGACCCTCGACGACAGTTCGTGGTAGAGGTGGACGCCTCCAACGAAGGAGTCAGGGCCATCCTCTCCCAGCGGTCAGAGTGGGTCACTGTCACGGCGGCTATCCAAGGCGGAGCGGAACTACGACGTTGGTAACCGCGAGTTGCTGGCGGTCAAACTCGCGCTGGAGGAGTGGAGGCACTGGTCGAGGGGGCTGACCATCCGTTCATTGTCTGGACTGATCATAAGAATCTAGAATATCAAGAAAGCCAAAAGACTCAATTCTCGCCAAGCCAGGTGGGCGCTGTTTTTTTAACCAATTCTCCTTTTCTCTTTCATACAGGCCGGGGTCCCGAAACGTCAAGCCAGACGCCTTGTCTCGTCTGTTCGACCCCGAGCCCGTTGCCAAGGACCCAGAAACGATCCTCCCACGTACCTGTGTGGTTGGAGCACTGACTTGGCAGATAGAAAATGAGGTTAAGCAGGCTAATGGTGAGACTCTGTCACCTAGTGGGTGCCCAGAGAACCGCTTGTTTGTCCCGGTTGATTTGCGCCCACATGTGATCCACTGGGCCCACACCTCACTGCTTTCCTGCCATCCGGGAGTTCGAAGAACGATGTTCGCTATCGCCCGGAGGTTCTGGTGGCCCTCCATGGAGCCGGAGGTCCGGGAGTACGTAGAGGCATGTTCGGTCTGTGCTCGAAACAAGACGTCCACCGGGTCACGCATGGGACTCTTGCAGCCACTTCCCATCCCCTCCAGACCCTGGTCCGACATCTCAGTGGATTTCGTCACGGGGCTTCCGGCCTCTCAAGGTAACACCACTGTCTGTCACTGGCTAGATTCATCGCTCTGCCAAAACTGCCCTCCGCCAAAGAAACGGCGGAGATCATGATGATCAATATTTTTAAGGTTCACGGATTTCCCAAAGACATTGTCTCGGACCGGGGTCCCCAGTTCGTCTCCCGGTTCTGGAGGGAGTTCTGCCGGCTCATCGGAGCTAAGGCCAGCCTGACCTCGGGTTATCACCCAGAGGCCAACGGCCAGACCGAACGTCTCAACCAGCAACTGGAAACGGGCCTCCGGTGTATCAGAATCCCTCGACATGGAGCAAACACCTGGTCTGGGTCGAGTATGCCTACTGCCCACCTCGGCCACAGGTATGTCGCCGTTAAAGTGTGTGTTTGGTTACCAGCCCCCTGTTTTCGCAGACAACGAGCCAGAGGTGTCTGTACCCTCCGCCCATGCCATGGTTCGCCGCTGCCACCGCATCTGGGCAGCCGCCACGCAGGTATTGGTTCGCCAAGGGGACCGAGTCAAGAAAACTGCGAACCGCAAGAGACGACCCGCTCCCGCCTACCAGCCGGGACAGAGTGTGGCTCTCCGCCAGGGATCTTCACCTTAAAGTCCCGTCCAAGAAGCTGGCGCCGCGGTTCGTGGGTCCGTTCCCCATCACCAAGCTCATTGGCCCTGCAGCAGTTCGACTCTGCCTGCCCCGATCCCTCCGCGTTCACCCCACTTTCCACGTAAGCCGGGCCAAGCCCGCCAAGGAGAGTCCGATGGTTACAGCCGCTGCCCCTCCGCCGCCCCAGAAGTGATAGAAGGCGGTCCAGTGTACAAGGTCAAGCAGTTGCTGGCGGTTTGCAACCGGGGCCGGGGCAAACAGTATTTAGTAGACTGGGTAGGATATGATAGACAGTGGGTCCCGTCTCGCTACGTGGTCGACCCTACACTAATCACGGACTTCCATAGGGACCAGCCTGGGCCGTCAGGAGTCGGCCCTAGAGAGGGGGGGGGGGGGGGGGGGGTACTGTCACACCGCGGTGAGGGCTGTCTTGTCTTGGGTTTTTTGTCTCGTAACTTCCTGTTTTATTTTGAAGCCGGACTCTCCTCTCGTTTCAGGTCACTTGCCCTTCCTCATGTGTCACTGGTCTGATTGTCTCCCCTGATCCCTGAGTGGTTCCACCTGTTCCCCATTACCCTCATGTGCTTATAGTCTGCGTCGTCCCTCTGTCCTGTGCCAAAGTGTTTGTCCTTGTCGATGCACTAAAGCCCGTGTCCACAGCCATAGCTAGAATTTTGCCCAAGAGTTTTGTTCGTGAGTAGTTTTGTTCTGTTTTTTTTTCCCCTCCTTCGGGATCGCTTTATGTTTGATGGATTATTAAGAAAGTTGTTTGGAACAAAGGACACAATAAAGTGCGCCAGTACGACTATCTCCTGCATCTGGGTCCTCCTTTTAGACCAGGCCTGACAAAATTAAGTTAATCAACGTTGTGGTTCCAGAGATCCTTTAGGTAATGTCACTTGACTTGTTTTTCTCTTTTCTTGTCTGATAATGGGCGCCGCGGGGCTTAAAAGGTGAAACCAGTTGAGGGAGAGTTTCAGAGGGAGGGGGCAGCAATGGAGAAGGCCCTGACCCCCCCCCAGGTCCGGTGCTTGGACAGAGTAGGGGGGGAGGTTTGCGCCGACAGATCCGAGGTTGCCGGTGGGAGTGTGTAGGAGGTCAGAAAAGGGTTCAGGGTTGTGAAGGGCTTTGTATGTGATGAGGAGAATCTTGAACTGGATGTTTTGCTGTATGTGGAGCCAGTGGAGTCTTTGAATGAGTCTTTCAGCGGCTGAGGAGGAGAGGGAGGGGCATGAAAGGGCTATGTTTTTCAGATTAAAAAAGGCGTTTTTTGCATTATGATTTATGTGGTGTTCGAAGAAGAGGGTTTGATCAAAAATGACACCAATAATATGAATGTGTGTGGAGCAGGAACAGTGGTGCCATCGATGCAGAGGGAGAAGTTGTGGTGGATTTGTTTAGTGATGATGAGGATTTTAGATTTTGTTAAGTTTAAGAAAATTGGTTTGAATCCAGGCAGTTGGTGATGGTGTAGAGCTTGGATGTCCTCAGCGTAGCAGTGGAAATGGTGACCTTGATGCTACCAAGGGGGAGCATGGAGAGGATGAAGAGGAGGGGACAGAGTACCAAACCTTGGGGGACACTTTGAAAGACTGGGGCTGTGAGTTTAATTTGCTGGAAGTGGACAGCTGGTTGTCAATGTTCTCAAATTTGGTTTTGTAGAATGACAGGAAGGAGTTACATGTATCAACTGTGAAGGAGTTGGAACCTATTGTCCATAGGTTTGAGACCTTTTTTTTTATATGGAGAAAAGGACCTTAGGGTCACTCTACTTGGCATTTCCGGGGATTCCCATATGTATTGAAGTAGCCAGCAGTTCTTTCCACTTCTGTGTTTCCTGGACCTCTAAACCAGTGCTGTAAAGGAAAAACTGCGCCCGTTGAAATATATAAGCGCTCTGTAAACATTTATTAATTCTCAATTATCGATCGGTCATAGGTCCAGGGTCCAGATACAACGGCGTCCGGGTCCGGACCGCGGTCGGCCTGTTGGTGATCCGTGGTCTAGTTCATCACGTACTAACTAGACCATTTAAGTAGAACGTTCCCCAACATCTAACATCGTATGCCTAGTTAAAAACATATGGATTAAAACAACCGGGTTCTAAGAGTGTAGCCTAAAATGAGGCTTCAAACTTGATAAAAAGATAAATTCATAATAGGGGGGCTGCCAAGTACACACAACGGCAACGCATGTGCAGTTCCCTCTCGATTAGTCAGATAGAGTATGGTCTTCAGCAAACCCTCTGAGGACTTCTAGTAAGGAGACACAGAATTCCTTCAGCAGCCAGATCAGCAGTCTGTTGGAAGTGATGTGGTGCAGTTCAGCTACACGGGTGGCAGAATACGCAGCCAGCCTCTCTAAGTCTGGATCTCCAGATAATCACAACTGTGGATTCCACAATCCACAATATGTTAAAGAAATGTCTCATGTTGCTTAATAGTCTATAAATGAGGAAAAATCACAAAAGCATAATATGTCCCTGACAAAAATGTAGAAACAATAATTAGCAAATGTTGTCTATTGATTTAGTTATGACATTAAAGCAAAAATCCTTCCTAGCCTGAACAAATCCCCCAAATATCTCTTGAGTCATTGTTAGAGATCCCCGGGAGCTCCTTATATCAGACCAGTGGAAGGTGTGTGTACCTGGTAGAGTTCGATGCGCTGCTCAGACACTCGGGCCCCATGGTTTTGAAGACGGAAGATCCGAAGTTCAGCCTTTACCAGGTTGGAGGCGTTCTTTTCCATGGAAGACACATCAAATGTCAGCCGCCTGAAGTATGGGTTGAAGTGTGTTGGAGAAATGACATCTACAAAAAAGGAGAGAATGGATGATTTAGGATTTTTGTGTATCTATCTATTGGTACCAACCAGGTTTGCTTGTCGTGAAGGAGGCCAAATAACGCTCAAAATGTAGGCGAGGGAATGACTGGTATACGGCCATATTCACATGGGTGCCTTGGCCTCTTTACAGGCTGCATGGGATTAGCATAAAGTGGGCCTGCATGTAAAGAGGAAATGTATGCGCACCCATAAACCCATTTTCATTCAAAAACCTTGAGGTCAAGGCACCCATGTGAATTTGGCCGTACCAGTCACTGCCTCGTCATTTTGGCTTCTGCACCCAAGTGTTATAATGGGCTGGGAAACCCTGGGCTAAAATGTTGGTGAGGTTATGTAAACAAACACATATGTAAACCAACGGGCAATATATAGCGGTCAGCTAAAATTAGTTAATATCCTTATATCCTACAAAAAGTAAAAAACTGAAACTTTACCTCTAAATTTGATTCATACTTAGCTGAATCGTTCTGTGTATCATTTAGGAAACTGCCAACCTTGTGGTTAAAGGAACAATACTTTACTCACTGAGTTAATGCCGATCATGAGAAGAAAATGTAAAAATGATCAACATCATGTCCAAATATTGTGTGATAAGTCAATAATGTAAAAATGATCAAGGCCATGTCGATAGGTCAATAACGTGAAAAAATTATCAAAGTCATGTTCCTATAATGTATGACAAGTAAATAACGTAAAAATGATCGAAGTTATGTCCATATAATGTGCAATTTACAAGTATATTTCATAGATTAAAGACTTATTAAATATTTAAATGTCATCGCTACCAATATAAATATAAGCGCAGTAAACACTAGTCATCTGCATGTATATAGAGCAACATGCTACATTAATCATGTATTGCATCACCTTTTGCACTCTGCACCATTGCACAATGTCAGATTTGACAATGATCCTCCTGAGTCACATTATACAATTGTCTTCGTGGGAAAAGAACTTGTCAGAGTGTTCCTTTGAAGATCAGTTTGATATTCCTACAGGCGTCAGACTTTTAAAAGCCAGGTCAGTTGATCCCTGACACCTACAGCTACACACACTCCTACAGTCCGACAGCAGCCACGCACAGTAGCAGCAACACAATCCCCCTCATACACTACTGAAAACCATGTGTGGAAGTGTTTGACATACGCTTACATAGGGCCAGGGTGACACTCGCAGCACTGACAGCCACACGTGTTGCCATGTCTGACAGATGCTGCTGAACACACACAAATGTACAGCGTAATACTGGAAACCATGTGTGCGGTGGAGTGTTTGACAGCGTCCCACAGCACGATGAATTAGGAGGCCCGGAGGTCTGAAATTGATGGCTGTAACGTAAAGCAGAAGCCCAGGATTAGCAAGACACTGTGGTTTGTTTAGGGAGAGTATACAACCACAGCAACCAGCCAGACACATGGACTGGGACCAGCTGACAAAGGCCAACACAGGGAAAGAGAAGAGAGCCGTTTCTTTACATATAGTTGAATATGGCCAGTTGTGTCTATTGCTTTGATAATATGGTTTATGACCACCCTGACAGTGTGAATACTCACATGTCATAAAACTAAAGAGAAGATGTAGTCTTTTAAGAATTGACTGCAAGTCGACTGCCTTCAGGATAATTCCTATGTACATTGTTTGTGTTCAGAGTTTAGCTTCTCAAATGGAACAGAGGATGAGTAGGTAGCCTTCCTCCTGTTACTAACTGCCTCTGATCGTTTTCTTTCCAGCCTGTCCAGCTTACCATCCTATGTATTGATATGGTTTGACAGAACACTTTCAATAAGAGATGTATAGCCTACTATTTTAAAAACATTCACAGAGAAAAAAGTTGACTAGCTTAGTTGTCTCAAATTAGGGCTGTAACTCATACTGCCATCTGAACCTCTTTATTTAACAAAAATATCTATTTTCAGAACATATAAGTTGTTAGAAGTAATGCATTTTCTGTATTCTGTGTAGTGAAAAAATTTACTGAGGGCGTTTAATAAAAATACAAGGCACAAATGCATACTGCGTGATTGTTGGCTGTTTGTCCAATGAGATAAGGCCCAGATTTGAGCTGAGTTGAAGTGACACCAATGACAAAACTAGCGAGCTAGCATGTATAGTTCATACCTTTATGCACTCTGCCGTTCAACCAAACTATTTCACTGTCACTGTGTGTCATTTATGTGTTGGCGAGCTCTAAGGTTAATTTTGTCTTTACTTACTGAGAAAAAGTGACATCCTTAGAGGATTTGAAGTATCTATGTAAGTGTGGCAGTGGGGCGGGGTTTGCTTTCGTCTCAGAGGGAACGGAACGAGGGGGTGGTTCAGGGAACAGGTGTGAGCATGAGGTGTAATTGGCCTCAGCTGGGGGCAATCTGTGTTTGTGTCCCTCCCCAATATAAACAGTAGTAGCGGCTGTGGAACGGGAGAGCTGGAAGCGGAGTGGACACGGCCGAGACAGCTGAAGCTGCCGGACGACAAGGCGCGCGCCCTCAGGGAGAGTGCACCTGGAAAAAAAAGACATTACTAAGCAAGCCAAGTGTGTTGCCCTCTTTCGTGCCTGGTCAAGACGCACGGGAGTAACAGGGTCCTGTTCCAGTAAGTTACTCCACAGAAACACACTGCAGCAGAAGAATGAAGCCTCACTGTCTGCTTCAACTTCTGACTGTTTGTCCAGCCAGCGCTCAAGATGATCACAGCCACCTGTGAAATACCTCGTCTGCTGTCGTCTTTCAACATGTCTGTCTCTGGAGAGTCTATGTCCCTCCATGTATTTTCATAATGGGGTTTGCATTCATCATCAGGCACTACTACAGTTTACACCAATAGATTTGTCCAATATTGCCCAACAACTCCTGCAGCGTCTGTGTCTACGTAGAATCTTGTTTGTTAGGGCGTGTCACCACCACATTCACGAATCGCCTGGTTTTCTGCTCAGAAAAACAACAATGTACAAACCTGAAATGCTGCACCACCTTTGCTCCACCCAGGAGTTGTTAGTGTTGGAGCAATCCCAAATCTGCCAAAGACCAAGAAGTATTTCTCTAGCCAATTTCCCTGACCTAATTCATCCTGTTCAGAGTCACGGGAGACTGGAGCCTATCCCAATACACGTTTAGCCTAAGGGTCCACCCTGTACAGGTCCCGTTCTATCCCAGAGAATGGTGGATGATGAACTTTACATGCTATGTAGTTTTGGTCGGTATGACCAAAAATCCCTATCACTGTGTTTTTCCAAAATCTCAGTTTCATGATACATCACAGAATTGTATTGTTTGCATGACTGGGTCTTTTATCAGGGTTCAGACACATTTTGACCAATGGATTGCCATGACTTTTCCATGACTTTAAACCAAATTTCCATGACCAAACATTTAGTGAAATCTCGGTGTAAACATGAAATAGTGAGAAAATTTAGTATTTAAACTAACAATGAGAATCAAAGCATACAGTACATCTTAAATGAGACAAATTAATGAGACAATAGTTTGATTAAAAGAATAAACATGTATATAGATGCCTGCTTATATTTTGAGCTTCTTTCTTTTAAAAGCATATTAATTATTTCAAACTCAGCGTAAATGAACGTCATGAACACATGAATATGACTTTTCCAAAACCTTTGGGATTTTATTTTTTTCAAGGAAAAAATGCCATGACTTTTCCAGGTTTTCCATGTTTTATATAGTTTTATGATGGCTTTTTCTACAGCCAGGAGTAAATAGAAGATGAAAAATAACATTGTATGTATAAACTGAAGGATTTAATTACAATAGGGTCAAACAAATTATACAATATATGAAGAAATCAGAATGTGTGTTCAAAAGCAAATATTTGAGGTTTGTTGAATAAGCACCATAAACTGAGCACAGGTCTGTTGCTGTAGAAAAGTGGGCGTCTGAACATTGGCGTTGTTGATATAATGGCGGGATAGCAGTTTGGCTAAAGTGTTTTCACCCCGTCAAGACAAAAGATGACTGTGGGTAGCAGAACCGTGTCCTTCACAGGTGGATTGCTACAGTCGCTCCACCGCTTCCTTTTCCTGTCATGTGCAGTGTCTCATGCAAAGACACTGCATGTCACTCGATGTCTGACCTTTGACTTTGCTGTTTCACTGGCGCTACTGACGGCCTCGAGTCCGACAACCATGATCACTCAGGTGACAGACATGGCTAATGTTAGCACCACTGGAAACAACAGCGGCTACTTAGAGTGATTTTTAAACCTCTCGAGGACACAGGTTCTTCTAGAGCGTCTCTGGTTTCTCTTTCTTCATCCTCCATCTCTCTTTTTCTTTTCTTGAATGTGTCGTAGTGACGGTGCCTCTCCCAGCCCTTAATAGACTGTAATGCTGCCAGCTATATAATAAGTTTACATTTACACATTTGTTATGTTGTAATTTGTAAATCAAATGTTGTCTTAGAAAGATCCAATCATGAGTCAGAAAGGTGTGCAGTAATACAGTCCCCTCTCAATGATCCCCTCTTCAGCACTAAAGCAAGGTTTCCGTAAGTAATTAACAATAACAATTTGAATGCCAGCGTTATGAATGAAGCTTCAAACTTTTCGATACAGGCCAAACTGTATTAGGTTTGCTGGACCAGAAATTTGAAGCGGTTTGCTCATTTCCTACAAACCATCTTTTCACAGCAAAAGGACAAATCTTGATGAGGTGGAAAGTTCAAAGCATCCTGCTTTGTGGTTAAATGGTTATGTACTATGATGTTGTTCCCATTTTCTGCTTCCCATACAGAATCCACCCTGTAACGGCATGTTTTTAACTGAGCCAGGCCCCACCTCTACCTGAGAGCACTGAGCTGCTGTGGTGTTCACACATACAGATTTCAGTTACCTTTTATCTGTATCCTAATTAAGGCTGGGCGGTAAGGCCGAAAAATCATATCACAGTAAAAAAGAAAAGAACAGCTGTTCTCCGCTCGTTGTTCACCTCTCGCTGGCCAACTCGCTGCAAAGGGCCAGCGGGTGGTGAGCAGCTGTTTGTACGTTGGTACATAGAGGGTGTTAGGAAGCTAAACCTGGAGGGACTTAGGACCCAGGGGAATGTAGGTGAAAAAAGAAGACCGGAAGGGCCTGTCTCTTCCTGTTTTTTTTTTAATGTAGCGACGGAGTTTCTTGTGATAGTGGGTTAGCTGTACCCAGCATGCAGTTCGGCGGTGGGTGTCATTTTATAAATGTACAATTATTAGTGTTACGAATTGTTTGTCACAAACTGTTGTGTCGTGGTGTTTAACCCTGTTAAAGAGCGTTAGTTGTGGGTTATTAATTGTTGTTATGAAGTTATAACCATGACTAAAGTTATAACCATGTCACATAAGTAGCTCCGACCGCTGCGCCCTCACTGGTGGGCTGTGAACAATACATTTTGCTGCCTGCCGAAGAGCGACAACAGTTGTTACGGCCATGCACCACGGTATAATATGTCCCTCCATGTATATCTATGTAATCCATTACTCCCCACGTCTGCTAGTTCATCAACACTTCCAAGCAATTTGAAATGTGGCCAAAAGTGAAATGGAAACATCAGTGATCCAATCCACCTTAAACTACTGTTCACACAACCCGTTGGATGAATGCTATTTCCACAAGCAGATCAACAAGGACCGAAGCACATGGAGAAGAATGAGGCATTCAGCACGAAACCTGATCACAAACTATACGTGCAGCTATGACAGGCTTGTGACCCCAATGAACTCTAAAGCAATTCTTTGATCAAACAAGCACACATCAACATGTTCCGTAGCTGCAGCTCATTAGCCAAAGTTGAACAGTATGCAGTGTGAGTAGCGGAGGCAGATGAGCCAAGACCAACAATGCTCTGTTCTGTTTTGGAGAAAGTCACACTTCCAGCTCTGGAGAACCAGCTGAAGGCGAACTGTTTACACAAACTGCTCGGAGCCTCATGAATGAGTCCGCTGTGCTTGAACGCAACACTGGATGCATTGAGCACCGGCCACGCTGACACGTGCTGCGCATGGCGGACAAACACTCGACATCCACGAGCCCTGATGGACATTCACTAACAGAGCTCAGAACTCAGGCTGGACTTAAACCTGCTTTTTGAAGGCTGATCCCAACATTTGATACCCAATAGAAAAATGCTCACTCTGCACTGAAAGACAGATTGAATGGAATTAGTTATCGGCTCCAACGAACACGGATATGAATATATTAACTAGGTCCACTGACTGATGAGTGAGGAACCTCCACCACAGTGCTGCACTGACCTCACAGCAGGGCCTCAGCACGCTTCAGGCAAACAGTGTGTCGCTGTTCAACGCGTCGTCCACCGTGAATAACGGCTCTAGGTGAAAAGCCTGCCATCATAGCATTGCAGCGCCTCTGCAAGAACTCTGTGTCATGGTCTTCATATAATTAATTGCACACACGAAGATAACAAAGCACACTTTCAGGCAGTCGACTGGAAAGGCATTCATGGAGTAGCCCTAGACCAGGGGTCGGCAACCTTTCGTATCCAAAGAGCCATTTTGACCTTTTTCCACCAAAAAAAATTGTCTGGAGCCGCAAAAAATATTTGATATCACAGCTTCTGAAGTTTTATATATAGTCATATTATATATACAAAAAACTATAGTTTGTTGTATTTATGAAATTATAGAACAAGAATAAATGTTTTTTTACATTGTATTGCTATTTTACCTGTTTATAAGTATCAAACAAAAAAGTCATGTATCGGCTACATTAAGGTTAATTAAAAACACAACTATGCAGACCTTCAGGTCGATCTATATTTGTGGCTCATGTGGTAGAGTGTTAGTCCTGTAACTGCAAGGTAGCAGGTTAAATACCTGTCCTCTTCACTGAGTTTTACATTTTAAACGCATATCTTTTGCTACGTTTCCACTGAGCGTCCTCCTCACTAGAGCACCGCAAACGGAGGACGGATCCGTTTTTACTAACGGACGCCTCAGTGTCTCATGAGCTGACACAGAACCAGCAGCAGGAGTGGAGTTTGGAGACGTGATCCACTTCCTGAAAGTAGATCTACTTTACTCAGTTTGCTGCAGCAGTTGAGGAATCGCTCTTCTGCACTCATCTGCGCGTGAGGGCGGGGCTCTGAGTCACGAGGAGCAGCTGCAGGGCGTGACGCACATTTAGTGAAAGAAATATTTAAACATTTATTTTTATTTTCAGTGACACAATATCACCTAAAGAGGAATTCCCTTTAAAAGTTTTTCCACTTTTTCTTTTTTTGTCAAAGCCTCAGGGAGCCGCAACAGACGGGCTAAAGAGCCGCATGTGGCTCCGGAGCCGCAAGTTGCCGACCCCTGCCCTAGGTCGTTCACACAAAAAGCAGTAAAGTAGCCAAGACTATGCGTGTAAGAAGTTCAAACCCTGCTCACTTTCACACGTCCACACACCCGACCATTCACTCGACCACTGAGGTGGGTGTGATTGTCAGAGATCGTCAGCTTTGGAAAGGTACACAAAATTGTATTGCAATTCTACATTTTCCTTTTTTTCCAAGGGTGAGTTCAGAGGGATATCAGTCTCGTGGTGTGTAATAAGTATGGAACAGACTATGGAAACAGTTTGTGGTTTAAGGGGGAGTAACATGTTGGAACCATTTCTTGACGAACAACACTCCTGGAGTATTTTTGTCACAGTGAAGTAACCAGGTTGGTTATCATTGAACAAAACCAGATATGGCAGCAAAAACCATATCTGGCAACCTGCACTGCACACTGCTGCATACTGGGCCAATGGATGAATTACAATTTGTCAAGAAATAGTTTCACCATTTAACTACCTCTAAAACCACTGTTAGTGTACAGTTTAAACAAACGAGAAACAACAATCCGTGTCTTTAGAGGTGTTCCTGGTGTATTCTTTCACTTTGGACAGAGCCAGGCTAGCTGTCTCCGCCTGCTTCCAGTCTTCATGCTAAGCTAGGCTAACCATGCGGCTCTACACTAAACACAAACATGACATTGAAATCCATCACCTCATCCCAATGTTGTAAAGAAATGTTGAAGTATAGTTTTCAGATGCTTTGCTGCTTGACATTCCTCCAGATATTAACAACAGTCATATGATATGATAGGTATAGCTAGGATCGCTGGATGAGAACAGCCTGCATATCTACAAATAATGCTCAGTAAACACATTTAAATCCGCATAGACAGTGCAATAAGTGGGCTGCCAGTTGAAATACAGTTATTATTCTAGTGAAAGGAGATCTGCAGGAAAATTCCAGAGGTTGGTTGACAGTGTGGGCCGTAAGCAAATCACTGCTTGACTGCCTGCAGGCAGCGGCATACAGCAGAGTCAGCCCACATTACCACTGATTTCTCCAAAGTTGACATGAAAAGGATCCACCACAACTGGCGCCGCTGAGGTCTGTCTGCGAGTGTGTTTGTGTGTGCGCATTGCTCCAGCGCATTGACGGGACTAAGACAGGAGTGAGGCGAGTGATGTCATGTCACCACACATGCACACACACACACAGTGACATGGATGCTGCTCTTTCACGCAGCTCCTCCCACAGAGAGAAAAGCTGATGTCCCATGAGAGCTGTCACACACAGCCAACACACAGGCCCTGATTCCTGCAATCATTCACTTCATTACTCTTCACTCCCATTAGCCATACCCCATACCAACTGCAAAGCTCAAAAACATGTGCCATGTTAACACAGTTAAAGGAGTTCACAGTCTATGAGTGATTCTCCTCTGTTGGTTATCAACTGATTCAAAAGAAAGGCAGCAATGGTTAAAGTTAGTGCAGCACAAGTTGTTGTTGTTTTTCAGGATTTCTTACAGTCCTACTGTTAATATTCTTGTGACCCCGCGTTTGAACTTCAACCCCAGATAGAACATATTTTAGAGTGGCGATTAGTGTCTTACATTTGTATTTATGCCGCCTAGTTTCTTTGGGACTGGATGAGATGTGTTGCTATGAATACCATTCAATGCAATCACCATTGCTAGTTACCCACTGTCAACACTGGGTAACTGTGAAACACAAGCAGGATATGAGAATCTTGTAAACAACAAGTCAGAAATCTCTGCTAAGATTGGACCGCACATTCACGTTTTGGCAAATGAGCTCAATCTATCAAATCAATTGTAAATGAAGTAAAATAGAGGACGTGGTTGGGATAGATAGATACTTTATTGATCCCCAACGGGAAATGTCTTGTCATAGCAGCGCCGTACAACTTGAAGATACAAATAAACACACAAGATAAAGATAAAATATATAAAGAAGCAACAGGGATGAAAGATATATACAAATAAAATAAATTAAAAATAAAGTAAAATATAAACGTGTATATATAAATATACACAAAAGAATAGAATACAACGAACTGGAATGAAATATATTTACAGCCGCAGAGTGTATTCATTAATTAAGCAAATTAAATGTAAACAATAGTGCAAAAATACAAAGTATGTATGTGAACTGTAATAGCATACACGTATACAGTGATGAATTAATCCACAGAGGAACTAGCAAGCGGTGACGTGTTATAAAGCCGTATTGCCGTAGGCAGGAATGTTCTCCTGTAACGGTCCTTGTTGCAGCGGAGCGTGAGGAACCTCTTGGAGAAAGTGCTCCTCTGGCCCTGCAGCAGGTGGTAGAGAGGGTGGTCCAGGTTGTCCAATATGGACAAAAGTTTCTTCAGCGTCCTCCTCTCCACCACCTGCTCCAGAAACTCCTGCTTGCAGCCGATGATGGAGCCTTCTTCACTAGCTTGTTAAGTCTGTTGGTGTCACCGGCTCCAATGCTGCTCCCCAGCAGACGATGGAGAAGTACAGGGCGCTGGACACCACCGACTGGTAGAACATCTCCAGCATCTTCTGCACACATTGAAGGATCCAAGCTTCCTCAGGAAAAAGAGTCGACTCATCCCCTTCTTGTAAACAGCGTTGACGTTGGCCTTCCAGTTCAGTCGGCTGTAGATGGCAACACCCAGGTACCTGTAGTCCTCCACCATGTGATGAGACACCAGGTACCTGTACTCCTCCATGTGATGAGACACCAGGTACCTGTACTCCTCCACTATGTGATGAGACACCAGGTACCTGTACTCCTCCACTATGTGATGAGACACCAGGTACCTGTACTCCTCCTCCATGTGATGAGACACCAGGTACCTGTACTCCTCCACCATGTGATGAGACACCAGGTACCTGTACTCCTCCTCCATGTGATGAGACACCAGGTACCTGTACTCCTCCATGTGATGGAGACACCAGGTACCTGTACTCCTCCTCCATGTGATGAGACACCAGGTACCTGTACTCCTCCTCCATGTGATGAGACACCAGGTACCTGTACTCCTCCACCATGTGATGAGACACCAGGTACCTGTACTCCTCCACCATGTGATGAGACACCAGGTACCTGTACTCCTCCACTATGTGATGAGACACCAGGTACCTGTACTCCTCCTCCATGTGATGAGACACCAGGTACCTGTACTCCTCCATGTGATGGAGACACCAGGTACCTGTACTCCTCCTCCATGTGATGAGACACCAGGTACCTGTACTCCTCCTCCATGTGATGAGACACCAGGTACCTGTACTCCTCCATGTGATGAGACACCAGGTACCTGTACTCCTCCATGTGATGAGACACCAGGTACCTGTACTCCTCCATGTGATGAGACACCAGGTACCTGTACTCCTCCTCCATGTGATGAGACACCAGGTACCTGTACTCCTCCACCATGTGATGAGACACCAGGTACCTGTACTCCTCCACCATGTGATGAGACACCAGGTACCTGTACTCCTCCACCATGTGATGAGACACCAGGTACCTGTACTCCTCCTCCATGTGATGAGACACCAGGTACCTGTACTCCTCCATGTGATGAGACACCAGGTACCTGTACTCCTCCTCCATGTGATGAGACACCAGGTACCTGTACTCCTCCTCCATGTGATGAGACACCAGGTACCTGTACTCCTCCACCATGTGATGAGACACCAGGTACCTGTACTCCTCCACCATGTGATGAGACACCAGGTACCTGTACTCCTCCACCATGTGATGAGACACCAGGTACCTGTACTCCTCCTCCATGTGATGGAGACACCAGGTACCTGTACTCCTCCATGTGATGAGACACCAGGTACCTGTACTCCTCCACCATGTGATGAGACACCAGGTACCTGTACTCCTCCACCATGTGATGAGACACCAGGTACCTGTACTCCTCCACCATGTGATGAGACACCAGATACCTGTACTCCTCCACCATGTGATGAGACACCAGGTACCTGTACTCCTCCACCATGTGATGAGACACCAGGTACCTGTACTCCTCCTCCATGTGATGAGACACCAGGTACCTGTACTCCTCCATGTGATGAGACACCAGGTACCTGTACTCCTCCATGTGATGAGACACCAGGCACCTGTACTCCTCCTCCATGTGATGAGACACCAGGTACCTGTACTCCTCCACCATGTGATGAGACACCAGGTACCTGTACTCCTCCACCATGTGATGAGACACCAGGTACCTGTACTCCTCCACTATGTGATGAGACACCAGGTACCTGTACTCCTCCATGTGATGGAGACACCAGGTACCTGTACTCCTCCTCCATGTGATGAGACACCAGGTACCTGTACTCCTCCATGTGATGAGACACCAGGTACCTGTACTCCTCCTCCATGTGATGAGACACCAGGTACCTGTACTCCTCCATGTGATGAGACACCAGGTACCTGTACTCCTCCATGTGATGAGACACCAGGTACCTGTACTCCTCCATGTGATGAGACACCAGGTACCTGTACTCCTCCATGTGATGAGACACCAGGTACCTGTACTCCTCCATGTGATGAGACACCAGGTACCTGTACTCCACCATGTGATGGAGACACCAGGTACCTGTACTCCTCCACCATGTGATGAGACACCAGGTACCTGTACTCCTCCTCCATGTGATGAGACACCAGGTACCTGTACTCCTCCATGTGATGAGACACCAGGTACCTGTACTCCTCCTCCATGTGATGAGACACCAGGTACCTGTACTCCTCCACCATGTGATGAGACACCAGGTACCTGTACTCCTCCACCATGTGATGAGACACCAGGTACCTGTACTCCTCCACCATGTGATGAGACACCAGGTACCTGTACTCCTCCTCCATGTGATGAGACACCAGGTACCTGTACTCCTCCATGTGATGAGACACCAGGTACCTGTACTCCTCCTCCATGTGATGAGACACCAGGTACCTGTACTCCTCCATGTGATGAGACACCAGGTACCTGTACTCCTCCATGTGATGAGACACCAGGTACCTGTACTCCTCCATGTGATGAGACACCAGGTACCTGTACTCCTCCATGTGATGAGACACCAGGTACCTGTACTCCTCCATGTGATGAGACACCAGGTACCTGTACTCCACCATGTGATGGAGACACCAGGTACCTGTACTCCTCCACCATGTGATGAGACACCAGGTACCTGTACTCCTCCTCCATGTGATGAGACACCAGGTACCTGTACTCCTCCATGTGATGAGACACCAGGTACCTGTACTCCTCCTCCATGTGATGAGACACCAGGTACCTGTACTCCTCCACCATGTGATGAGACACCAGGTACCTGTACTCCTCCACCATGTGATGAGACACCAGGTACCTGTACTCCTCCACCATGTGATGAGACACCAGGTACCTGTACTCCTCCTCCATGTGATGGAGACACCAGGTACCTGTACTCCTCCATGTGATGAGACACCAGGTACCTGTACTCCTCCACCATGTGATGAGACACCAGGTACCTGTACTCCTCCACCATGTGATGAGACACCAGGTACCTGTACTCCTCCTCCATGTGATGAGACACCAGGTACCTGTACTCCTCCACCATGTGATGAGACACCAGGTACCTGTACTCCTCCACTATGTGATGAGACACCAGGTACCTGTACTCCTCCTCCATGTGATGAGACACCAGGTACCTGTACTCCTCCTCCATGTGATGAGACACCAGGTACCTGTACTCCTCCATGTGATGAGACACCAGGTACCTGTACTCCTCCACTATGTCCACGTCCTCTCCCAGAACACTCAGAGGACTCGGAGCTGTTGTCTTCCTCCTGAAGTCCACCACCATCTCTCTGGTCTTGGCCACGTTCAGAAGCAGGTGATTCTCACCGGCCCACTTCACAAAGTCACTCACCACTGCCCTGTACTCCTCCTCCCGTCCATAGCTGTTGGTATGTGGTTGGGATAGCTGTTAAAGTCCTCCAGTAGGGTTTCATGTTCTAATGTGTTTTATGTAGGCCATGTAGGAATCTTTCACACAACATTGACACAGTACAATAGACAGAAATCCCCCATGTGCAGTTTAAATAGTTTAAACAGTGCGCCGGAAGCAAACGGGGGCCTATCTGTCAGTGACTAATCTTTTTCAAATAATAAAACCCTGAAGATCTTTCTGGCTAAAGCAGCTCGCAGTAGGGAAACCTCCGTGAGGACATTTTCCTACTGATTAATGAACTGGTGCCTTTTCATAACATGATAAGTTTGAATATTATTACAATAACGGTTCGCATGACATCGTACGCATCGTGTTACCAATTACTTGAAGTATAAATCACTAAAATGAGACTAGCTGGTCCACCTGAAAGGTCACCTTCAGTGAGCCTGAGCCGGGGTTGTTGCAAACTTCAGGGTTTCCAGATTACATTTGGGCAGATGCGTTCCGCCTTTGTTACTCTCCACATGGACAGTTTACCAGCATGCAACCAAAGCCTGCTCAATACGACTCAGACTACAAATCCTCTGACATTGTATTATCATCACTTGATAAGTGAGAACTGAGTCCTGCTGCTCTGCTGCTGCTATTGTATGGAGCAGACGCATTCAGTTTATATCTGCAGCATCCGCTGTTCTAGGGCTGGGTAGTATGGCCAAAATTTCACATCACAGTATTTTGTAAGATTCTGGCGGTTTCACGGTATATCACGGTATTTTTTTCAGAGTAAACACATTAATTCATTGACGCCAAAAAGAACAGCTGTTGTCCGCTCGCTGGGAACGTTGGTACATAGAGGGTGTTAGGAAGCTAAACATGGAGGGACCCAGGGGAATGTAGGTGAAAGAAACAGTTTTTATTTTTAGCGACGGAGTTTCTTCTTGTTGTGATAGTGGGCGAGCTGTACCCAGCATGCAGTTCGGCGGTGTCATTTTATAAATGTATAATTATTAGTGTTACAAATTGTTTGTGTGTCAGAAATGGTTGGGTCGTGGTGTTTTACCTGTTAAAGAGCGTTAGTGTGGGTTATTAATTGTTGTTATGAAGTTATAATCATGACACGTAAGTAGCTCAGACCGCGGCGCCCTCAGCGGTGAGCGATGAACAATACATTTTGCTGCCTGCCGAAGACGACAACAGTTGTTACGGCTACGCACCACCGGTATATGAAAAATTCATACCGTATGGAAATTCGAAACTGATACCGCACAGCCCTAAGCGGTTCTACTGAGAAACATGTTGAGGTGGTGGGCAGTAAATGTAATCGGTGTAAGCCCGAACACCTAGTAACACTGACTACCGTGAAAAGACTTCTTCGGAATTTATAGGAAACCTGTGTGAGGATCCATCAAACGCAGGCTTCCTTCCTGAGGGGAGGGGGCTGGGAGTGCTGTACTTGGCCGCTCTCCTCCTCCTCCCCTGGCTCTATGACTGGTGGCTTTGTCAGCAGAAACCACTGGCTTCACGGTTCTCTTCCGCTCTGCAATGACAGAGTTAGTACCACTCTGAGTGCCGGACCTCTGGCTAATCTGTCCTGACGACATCTTTTCCATATGAAATGCAATGTAAAAACAGCATTAGGCTGCACAAAACCTATGATTAGAGTGGTCATTCTAAAATATTCTCTAACTGGGGTCATGTCTAGAAAATATAATTACGTTACATTGAACTATTTATCCTTCTGGATATGTTCTGGGAGGACATAAGACTGGAGCAGCTCAGTATAACTAGGTTTGGACCTAGAAGCACGACTCACAGATCAGGTTTAGATCAAAGTTCAGTTGAACTGGTTGTCTGAACAGATAAGAAAATGAATACTTATCCAGTCAGAGATCAGGCAAAGGGTTAGAGGTCAGGCAGACAGATGTGAAGGCTGGAATGCTACGTAGCAAGCACATTCCAAGAACTGGCAGAGAATTATATATATATATATATATATATATATATATATATATATATATATATATATATATATATATATATATATATATTGTAGAGTTGTATAACTTTCATTTTGCCGTACTTGATGACTGTTTCATAAACTCACTCACTTCACCTTAAATATACAGATTTTCCCCTGAAGATCTCTAAAGTTGGTGATACAACAGTTTTCTTAAGAAAATCACAATAGGGTCATTGTTGCTGGTGAAGCAAAATGCATGCTAGGAGTGGGATACAACCGCAAGTTCACAAAGAGTACAGTACGTCTGTTCCCAAAGGATCCTGGATCCTGGTTAAAAAAACACTTCCAGCCATTTGGTTATATATGTTAAATACCTTCCCAAAGCCTGGGAAAGTGTCTTTTGTCTGTCTGTTTGTCATGTCAATGCAGTCTGGGCCTAGTGGGAGAAACTCCAATGAGCAGAGGGTCCTATAATGCGAAGAAAACAAACACGGAAGCTCGTAAACGTTGTTGTGCTCTGTGCTCTCATTGGAGATGAGCCGATGTGGGGTGAGGTTGTACTTTCAATGCCGATCGTTAAAACATGGTCGGTGTTCTGATAAAAGTCTCGCCCTCTAAATTTGACCTGAAAGCATCATTTCAGCCAGTTGTGGTTATGCACTGAATGTCTCAAGGTCATAACTCAAGTCATTGTTGCTTCAGCAGACTTGCGGCGCCGGGGTCAGGCCTCCCCACCAGCAGCCCCCTGACCTCAGCTGAGCTGTGCATGTGTTCGTTACAGGCTGCAGCTGACCAAACTGGGATAATTCCACACCGAGCTCAATGGTTTCTGATGATTCAGCTGCGGCTGGACTAGACTTAACAGGGCAACTTTACACACTGTCAGAGAGTTGGAGGCTGCAACATGAAAGGGTCGTTATAGGCTTAGCCGGAGCGGAGCAGGACACCTGCAGCGGTTCAACATCTGACCTGGAGGACAGGAAACAACAGTTTGAGCTGAAACTGTTCATTTTGAAATCGTCTTGTGAGGATTCAGGCAGCCTCGATACTCCACTTCAGCTCAGGCTTTTTACCATTTGCAATTGCAGTTTCCAACCCTCTGTTCGCTCTCATGACCTGAACAGGTGGCAGCCATATTATTCAGCTCTATCCATGAGCGGAACAATAACAGATTCAAAGTGTGGGAATACATAAATGAAAACATTTGCTGTGAAATAATTACGCTGTGATCCCAAGCTGTTAGGAATTCAGCTGTGACTGCATTTCCAGATGTACTGGCATGAAGTAATCCACATGTGCATGCATCTCCTCAGCACTGGCACCCACATCATCATCATGATCATCATCATCATCTCTTTCTCCACACACACATATGGTGATATTATTAGGTCTTTTGTGTCTTACCAGTTACCATAGAAATCTTCACTGTAAACATGTAGATTTAATAAAACATAACATTAGGTTGTATGGAGTTTATGAGGAAATATTTCTGTTTGTGCAAATTCCGCAGAAGTCAGATTTATTATCTGATGCAACTGTTTACTACCTCAGAATCACTTTTACCGTTTGGGAATGGAAACAGGGACTAAATATTGCTCTGCAGGCTTGAAATGCTGGGACTGACTTAAGGGAAAACTATTTGACCTACTTTTGAGTAGTTCTCACTTCTGTAAGTCATGCACAGGGGAAGAGCAGCATAGAATAGAGTAAGTAAGTTCATTCAGAGGGAAAAATCACAAATATGAAAGAAAAGAACATAGTGATTAGTAAAAACGATAAAATCAGTCCTCCCGTGATCGTGCAGACTCCATTTACAGTTCGAAAGACCTAACCAATGTGAAGACCAGAGAGCTGTCTATTGGAGAAAAGCAAACAATTCTGAAGCTGAGAAAAGATGGAAAATCAATTCGAGCCATTGCAAAACATTTGGTTATAGCCTGTACAACCATTTGGAATGTCCTGAAGAAGAAAGAAACCACTGGAGTACTGAGCAACAGACGTCGAACCATTGGACCGGAAACATTGGAAAACATCAGCAGTTGATGACTGAAACCTTGTGAGGGTTGTCAAGAAAAGCCCTTAAGCAACAACCTCCAGAGGGCTGAAGGCATCACAACGCACCGTTCGCTTTAGACTTCGGGAGCAAGAAGATGCAAACCACTCGTCAGTAATAACCAAGTAAGAGGAATCGCAAATTTGCCAAAACGCACAGAGATGAGGCTCAAAAGTTCTGGGACAAAGTTTGATGGACTGGTGAGGCAAAGATGAGCCTTGACCAAAGTGATGGGAAGGCTAATTTGTGGAGAAAAAAACTACTCATCTGTGAAACACGGTGGAGGTAGTTTCATGGCTGCTTCTGGGACGGGCTCATTGATCTTCATTGATGATAGAACACATGATGGCAGCTAGAGGTGCAACGGATCATAAGATTTACGGGTCGGATCACAGATCAGATCAGCAATAAAGGAAAAAAAAGGGAGCAAATGTAATTTTACAGATCCCATATCACGTTTTTTTGCCACCCGATACTAATTGCTGATTATTGATAATCCATATTGGCAGATACAGATTTATTAGTTTTTTTGATTATAGGGCTGGTCTACAAGACTCCAGACCAGTGTTCCCTCTAAAGCTGTGCGTGGCCGCGCAATAGATTTTTCAGACCGCGCACATTTTTCTGACCGCACAAACGATTTTTTTTCCAGGGGTTGAAAATCTTTTTTTGCGCCAGTGTTTCTGAGATAGGAGTGAGCCATCTCCACAATAATAAGATCTTTGATGTGCCGTGTCGAGTCTTCTTGGCCAATCAGCGTCCCGTTTCTCGACATGCGCTCTCTGTACCTCTGCTAGCGCTCTGCCTCCGTTAGCACCCCCCACCCCCGCTGTCCTCCTCCGGGCGCCAGGAGTGAAGCTCGCCCAGAGCGCCACATGAGCTCGGGCCGGCGCTGTTTAGGCTCCTCTTGGCGGGCCCTGCTCCAGCAGCCATAGGCTACCATGGAGAAAAGAAAGGCAGAGCAGGTGCCCCAGAAAAAGGTCTGCCTAACGTTCAAACATGAGTGGCTAGATGAAATAGTCCAAACTGACACAGGTAGGATGAAACTTTGTACCAACTGTTGTACCTGCTGAGAAATGACTAAACACCTTTTGATACTTTTATTTTTTTATATATATCATTATCAGTCATAACCAGTGAACCAGTCATAACCTCCCCTTATTGAAGTTCAACGAAGATCCTTTAAGTTCAACTAAACTGGTAAAACACCATCATTAAAATGTTCCCAAAGTCCAACCATTATAAAGGATATTGAATAAATATCAACCTTGTATACATATTGATGCATTTGCTGCATTTCATCTCTTTGAATCCCCTATGGCTAACGCAGGCTTGTGGTCATTTTCGGCAGGTCGCTGAAAATGACCACTGGGCCAGAGAGGGGGGCCATGCGGGAGTACATTGAAACCTCCCTGAAAGCGGGGCTGATTCGCCCCTCGTCATCGCCAGCTGGAGCCGGTTTCTTCTTTGTAGGCAAGAAGGATGGCTCCCTAAGACCTTGCATTGACTACAGCCCACTCAATGACATAACTATAAAGATCTGCTACCCACTTCCTCTTATGTCATCTGTGTTTGACCAGCTCCAACAGGCCAAGATCTTCACCAAGTTGGATCTTCGCAACGCCTATCACTTGGTACGAGTAAGAGAAGGTGACGAATGGAAGACCGGGTTTAATACACCTAGTGGGCATTATGAGTACAAAGTCATGCCTTTTGGCCTCACCAATGCTCCTGTCGTGTTCCAGGCCATGATTAATGATGTGTTAAGAGACTTTCTTGATCATTTTGTGTATGTCTATCTGGATGACATACTTATCTACTCCCCTGACGTGAATACACACCAAGACCATGTAACTCAGTTATTGAAAACGACTGCTAGAAAATAAACTATGTCAAAGCAGAAAAGAGTGAATTCCATGCCGACACTGTCTCCTTCCTGGGCTTCATCGTAGCCCCTGGAAGAGTGCAGATGGACCCGGCTAAAATTAGCGCTGTGGTCGATTGGCCTACACCTGATAGCCGCAAAAAGGTGCAGCAGTTCCTTGGGTTTGCTAACTTTTACAGGCGGTTCATCAGAGGCTTTAGCGCAATAGCGGCTCCCCTCCATGCTCTCACCTCCACACAGGTGCAGTTCCACTGGTCTCTAGAAGCTGATGCTGCCTTTCGTATCCTCAAGCACCGCTTTACCTCGGTCCCCATCCTCACCCTGCCAGACCCTCGACGACAGTTCGTGGTAGAGGTGGACGCCTCCAACGAAGGGGTCGGGGCCATCCTCTCCCAGCGGTCAGAGCAGGATGGTAAGGTGCATCCTTGTGCGTTCCTGTCACGGCGGCTATCCAAGGCGGAGCGGAACTACGACGTTGGTAACCGGGAGTTGCTGGCGGTCAAACTCGCGCTGGAGGAGTGGAGGCACTGGCTCGAGGGGGCTGACCATCCGTTCATTGTCTGGACTGATCATAAGAATCTTAACTAAATTCTCGCCAGGTGGGCGCTATTTTTTAACCGATTCTCCTTTTCTCTCTCATACAGGCCGGGGTCTCAAAACGTCAAGCCAGACGCCCTGTCTCGTCTCTTCGACCCCGAGCCTGTTGCCAAGGACCCAGAAATGATCCTCCCACGTACCTGTGTGGTTGGAGCACTGACTTGGCAGATAGAAAATGAGGTTAAGCATGCTAATGGTGAGGCTCTGTCACCTAGTGGGTGCCCAGAGAATCGCTTGTTTGTCCCGGTTGGTTTGCGCCCACAGGTGATCCACTGGGCCCACGCCTCACTGCTTTCCTGCCATTCGGGAGTTCTAAGAACGATGTTCGCTATCGCCCGGAGGTTCTAGTGGCCCTCCGTGGAGCCGGAGGTCCGGGAGTACGTAGAGGCATGTTCGGTCTGCGCTCAAAACAAGACGTCCTCCGGGTCACGCATGGGTCTTTTGCAGCCACTTCACATCCCCTCCAGACCATGGTCCGACATCTCAGTGGATTTCGTCACGGGACTTCCGGCCTCTCAAGGTAACACCACTGTCCTCACAATGGTGGACAGATTTTCCAAGATGGCTAGATTCATCACTCCGCCAAAGAAACGGCGGAGATCATGATGATCAATATTTTTAAGGCTCAAGGATTTCCCAAAGACATTGTCTCGGACGACTGGAAGCCGCAAGAGACGACCCGCACCCGCCTACCAGCCAGGACAGAGAGTGTGGCTCTCCGCCAGGGATCTACACCTTAAAGTTCCGTCCAAGAAGCTGGCACCGCGGTTCGTGGGTCTGTTCCCCATCACCAAGCTCATCGGCCCTGCAGCAGTTCGACTTCGTCTGCCCCGATCCCTCCGTGTTCACCCCACTTTCCACGTAAGCCGGGTCAAGCCCGCCAAGGAGAGTCTGATGGTTCCAGCCGCTGCCCCTCCGCCGCCCCCAGAAGTGATAAAAGGCGGTCCGGTGTACATGGTCAAGCAGTTGCTGGCGGTTCGCAACCGGGGCCGGGGCAAACAGTATTTAGTGGACTGGGTAGGATATGGTCCTGAGGAGATGCAGTGGGTTCCGTCTTGCTACGTTGTCGACCCTACACTCATCACGGACTTCCATAGGGACCACCCTGACCAGCCTGGGCCGTCAGGAGTCAGCCCTAGAGGGGGAACTGTCACACCGCGGTGAGGGTTGTCTTGGGTTCTTGTCTTGGGTTCTTGTCTTCTTTTTTTCTTCCCTCCTTCGGGAGTGTTTTATGTTTGAAGTTTTAGTAAGAAAGTTGTTTTCATAGCCTAATGGTTTTTGTCACTCGTCGAAGAGGATCAAAGGAAACAATAAAGTGCGCCTGTACAGATATCCCCTGCATCTGGGTCCTGCTTTTAGTCCAGGCCTGACAACTACAACCAGAAAAAAAACTCTTTGTTATTAAATGTTATACTTTTATTTTGTTGAAGTCATCTATAGTGTTTTTTTGTTCACTATTCAAAGGATTCAATAAAAGATTGTATTTTTATGGATTAAAACGAATCACGTCATTAGTAGTTTTAATTATCTATTATAAGCTTATTTTGTAAACGGCTCATAATTCATCTCTAATATTTACATTTATGTTGTCGTGAAAACATTTCCTTCAAACTACAGAATTCATAAAAACATTTCACCAACCTTATATTTTACAAGAACACACCATGGTTGATGTTATAATTTACCTTCACCCAATAGTCTTTTTCACTTAACTGAGCCTGAACGCATCATAATGTAACAGAACTTTCGTTTTCATCCTGTCAATTAAAACACAGATTGCTTGTTTACAATGTAGCATCATCAGATCGGCAACTAGAAAAGCATAAATGATCGCATATTTCACTGAGTATTGGTGTATAACAATCGTCAGTAAAACTTTATTTCACACTGTGATGATTAACGTTAAACTGAGAGTTAGTCAGTTCACCGCTACACCACTATTGGCGGCAGCAGATCCATTCAAACATCCAAACTTGAAGCTCAATTAGCACATTAATAATAATAATAATAATCCATCCATCCATCCATTATCAGCCGCTTATCCGGGGTCAGGTCGCGGTGGCAGCAGGTTCAGCAGGCCGACCCAGGCTTCCCTCTCACCCGCAACACTTTCCAGCTCATTCTGGGGGATCCTGAGGCGTTCCAAGGCCAGCCGGGAGATATAATCCCTCCAGCGTGTCCTCGGTCTTCCCCGGGGTCTCCTACCAGTTGGACATGCCTGGAAAACCTCTAATGGGAGGCGTCCAGGAGGCATCCTGACTAGATGCCCGAACCACCTCAGCTGACTCCTTTCGACACGAAGGAGCAGCGACTCGACTCCAAGCTCCCCCCTAATGTCCGAGCTCCTTACCCTATCTCTAAGGGTGAGCCCGGCTACCCTGCGGAGAAAGCTCATTTCGGCCGCTTGTATCCGAGATCTCGTTCTTTCGGTCACGACCCAGAGTTCGTGACCATAGGTGAGGGTTGGAACGTAGACCGACCAGTAAATGGAGAGCTTCGCCTTCTGGCTCAGCTCCTCTTCACCAGGACGGACCGGTACAGCGTCTGTTTTATTGCTGTAGCCGCACCGATCCGTCTGTCGATCTCCCGCTCCACCTTACCCTCACTCGTGAACAAGACCCCGAGATACTTGAACTCCTTCGCTTGGGGTAGGCAGTTTGTCCCCACCTGGAGGGAGCAATCCACCGGTTTCCGGCAGAGCACCATGGCCTTAGATTTGGAGGCGCTAACTCTCATCCCTGACGCTTCACACTCGGCTGCAAAACGCCCCAGTGAATGCTGGAGGTCACAGTCCGAGGAGGCAAACAGGACCACATCATCCGCGAACAGCAGAGAGGCGATCCCGAGACTCCCGAACCGGATCCTCTCCGCCCCCTGGCTGCGCCTAGATATCCTGTCCATGAAGGTCACGAACAGGATCGGTGATAAAGGGCAGCCCTGGCGGAGGCCAACATCCACCGGGAACGTGTCTGACTTATTACCGAGGATACGAACACAGCTCCTACTGCAGGCGTACAAAGACCGGATGGCCCGTGCCAACGGGTCCGGCACCCCATACTCCCGCAGCACCCCCCACAAAAACCCCCGAGGGACCCGGTCGAAAGCCTTCTCCAAGTCCACAAAGCACATGTAGACTGGTTGGGCAAACTCCCAGGACCCCTCCAGTAGTCTTGCAAGGGTAAAGAGCTGGTCCACTGTTCCACGACCGGGACGGAATCCGCACTGCTCGTCTTGAATCTGAGGTTTGACAAGCGGTCGCAGCCTCCTTTCCAGCACCCTGGCATAAGCTTTTCCCGGGAGGCTGAGCAGTGTGATGCCACAATAGTTTGAGCACACTCTCCGGTCCCCCTTCTTGAAGATGGGAACCACCACCCCGGTCTGCCAGTCCATGGGCACTGTTCCCGACCCCCATGCGACACTGAAAAGGCGTGTAAACCAAGACAGCCCAACAATGTCCAGTGCTTTCAGCATCTCAGGGCGGATCTCATCCACCCCTGGCGCCTTGCCACCAAGGAGCTTTTTGACTACCTTAGCGACCTCTGCCAGGGATATGGGAGAAACCACCCCAAAGTCTTCCGGCGCTGCCGCCTCTCCGGGGACATGTTGGCCGGGTTTAGGAGTTCCTCAAAGTGCTCTTTCCACCGCCCGACGATGTCCCCAGTCCAGGTCAGCAGTCCCCCCCCCCTGCTGAGAACAGCCTGGGGTAGCCCCTGTTTTCCCTTCCTGAGTCGTCGGATGGTTTGCCAGAACTTCCTTGAGGCCAACCGAAAGTCCTTCTCCATGGCCTCCCCGAACTCCTCCCATGCCCGAGTTTTAGCATCCGCGACCATCACAGCTGCAGCCCTTCTGGCCTGCCGGTACCCGTCAGCTGCTTCAGGAGACCCCTGGGCCAGCCAGGCCCGAAAGGCCTCCTTCTTCAGTTTGATGGCTTCCCTCACCCCCGGTGTCCACCACCGGGTTCTCGGGTTGCCGCCACGACAGGCACCGATGACCTTCCGGCCACAGCTCCGAGCAGCCTCGTCCACAATAGAGGCTTTGAACATGGTCCACTCGGGTTCCATGTCCCCAGCCTCCCTCGGGATTTGTGAGAAGTTCTTCCGGAGGTGGGAGTTGAAGACCTCCCGGACAGGATCCTCCGCCAGACGTTCCCAGTTCACCCTCACTACACGTTTGGGCTTGCCAGGTCTTTCTAGCTGACTCCCACGCCATCTGATCCAACTCACCACCAGGTGGTGATCATTTGACAGCTCTGCTCCTCTCTTCACCCGAGTGTCCAAGACATACGGCCGCAGATCAGATGATACGACTACAAAGTCGATCATTGATCTCCGGCCTAAGGTGTTCTGGTACCAGGTACACTTATGAGCCACCTTATGCTCGAACATGGTGTTTGTTATGGACAAACTGTGGCTAGCACAGAAGTCCAACAGCAAAACACCATTCGGGTTCAGATCGGGCAAGCCGTTCCTCCCAATCACGCCCCGCCAGGTTTCTCTGTCATTGCCCACGTGAGCATTGAAGTCTCCCAGGAGAACTATGGAGTCGGCAGGCGGCACCCTTTCCAGGACCCCTCCCACAGACTCCAAGAAGGCCGGATACTCTGAACTGCTGTTCGGTGCATAAGCACAAACAACAGTCAGAGCTTTACTCACCGCAACCCGTAGGCGCAGGGAGGCGACCCTCTCGTTCTCCGGGGAAAACTCCAACATAGCGGCGCTCAGCCGGGGGCTCGTGAGTACCCCCACTCCCGCCCGGCGCCTCTCACCCTGGGCAACTCCAGAAAAGGACAAAGTCCAACCCTTCTCCAGGAGCTTGGTTGCAGAGCCCATGCTGTGCGTGGAGGTGAGCCCAACTAAATCTAGCTGGTACCGCTCCACCTCCTGCACCAGCTCCGGCTCTTTCCCCGCTAGCGAGGTGACGTTCCACGTCCCTAGAGCTAGTCTATGCTGCCGGCGATCGGCTCGCCCAGGTCTCCTGCCTGGCCCGCCGCCCGGTCTGCATAGCACCCGACCCCGATAATTCTCCCCGCGGGTGGTGGGTCCACGGGGTGACTGCTGCTAATAATAATAATAATAATAATAATAATAATAATAATAATAATTTCAATTTATATAGCGCTTTTCAAGATACTCAAAGACGCTTTACATTATGGACTAGAGACAAAGACAAACGCAACAGAACAAAAATGAAAGAAAGCAAACAAAAACAAACAGGATATTTTTGTGACAAAGAAAGAAAAGGAAAGAAAACTGGAGAAGCTGAGGGTCATAGTGGAGGATGGGTGCAGGGTTTAGCAGGTGAAAGCGAGTTGAAAGAGGTGTGTTTTGAGGGCTTGCTTGAATGATGGAAGGGTGGGAGCCTGACGGATGTGGATGGGGAGAGCGTTCCAGAGGAGGGGTGCAGCAGCTGAGAAGGCCCTGTCCCCCCAGGTCCGAAGCTTGGTCCTGATGGTCTTCAGAGTGTTTGTGCCTGCGGACCTGAGGCAACGGGTCGGGGCGTGGAGGGGAAGGAGGTCTGAAAGGTAGGGAGGGGCCAGGTTGTTTAAGGCTTTGTAGGTGATGAGTAGTAGTTTGAAGTCCTGTACTTGACCGGAGGCCAGTGGAGGTTGAGATAGGGCCGATAATGAGTATTTCAGATTTGTTGGAGTTGAGTTTGAGAAAGTTTTGTTGCATCCATGATTTTATTTCAGTGAGACATTATTGCGATTATTAATTGTTCATACATTTGATACTTTTTCCGGGAAAATCTTCAGCATTTAAATGAATGGAAATGTAACACTTTGTTACGCTGTTTAAACCTCTAAGGAGTAATTCATCCACACAATGACCAATTCTATGTCAACTACTCACTGCGTGTTACCTAGAATTCTATAGTTGTAAAACACTTGTGTTACGAGTGCGTGTGAGTCCGGACACCTAGTGCAAAAATGCATGTAGTAAACATGCAACTGTTTAAGCCAGACGTGTGAGAATTTGTAAGCAGATCTTTGATATTGTTTTGCTGGTTTTCATTCAACAAGGATCCACTCCATTCCAGGATTCTCCGTTCACCATGGAGGCATGCGAGAAAACCAAACTTAACTTAACTTCAAGAATTCAGGTGCGTTCAAGTGACTATCATGGCAGTGTGAGTATCACAAGAACCGAGCAATGGAGATTGAACATGGCGGCTCTCCTATATCCATCTGGAGGCAGACAGATCAGCTCAGAGGAAATCATATAAAACAAAACCAAATCCACAGGACATATTTTTCCTTCTTTCTTTTTCTCTCTCCAGCACATCTTACACAGAACGGATTATCCTTGTAGTGCAGAATTTATCCGACTTGGAAGCCTCCATCGATCATTACTACTCCGACTCCCAACAGGACACTATGGACTCTAACAGCAGCAGTTCATTCATCAACCCCGCCAAAGGGAAGAAATAGGACTCATCTGCGGACACAGAGGATTAAGAAACAACCAATATGGAGGTTAGTGTTCTCTACAGCATAAATAAAAAACTTGACATCCTTTACTTCCTGAAGAAATAAAAGACCTTAAGTTTCACCTGGAATTCGCTCACATTCGCATCATATCCATTGAAAAAGTAAACAAGTCGCTACGGTCATCCGTAACATACAGAAACCTACACCAGAGAAAACAAAGTCAGAGGAAACTATCTTGGGCCTGCAGACTAGAAGCATGCAAGATCCCATTTTCTCCAGCATTCCTGAAACTTCACCCGATAACCCCGTCAAAGATCAAAGAATGAACCTCCCAGCGGACACAGAGAACAACATAACCTTCCATCCGGTTCACCGCATCGGAGCCCCGTCACCCAGAGGACCAATCGTTGCAAAGAAATAGCTGATCAAAAGCAAAGGAGAGGAACTAAAAGGAATTGATTTCGGCCCGAACGACCAATTTCCACACAAAATAAACGAGCACTGCTAAGTACTGAACCGGAACCGGAAGGACAGCAGGAGAAATAACAAGCGAGCTTACCTGGTGGTGGATAAACTTTACATTGACAGACAACTCCTCTGAGACACAAAGACAACATCATGGATCCTCTAAACATACCATAACGTCACAACGGCCTCACCACTTCTCCTTTTTTTCTCCATCTTATTTTGAATGATTCTTTCTCCCCTTTATGTCAATGGGCACACCTGCTCCACTCATTGCATACACACACAGGGTTCATACACATTCTGACCAATGGATTTCCATGACTTAAACCAAATGTCCATGATCAAACATTTTGTGAAATCTGAGTGTAAACATGAAAGTGAGAAAATGTAGTATTTAAACTAACAATGAGAATACAAAGCATACAGTAAACCTTAAATGACACAAATGAATGAGACAATAGTTTGATTAAAAGAATAAACATTTATATAGATGCCTGTATGTATGCCTGCTTATATTTTGAGTGTCTTTCTTTTAAAAGCATATTAATTATTTCAAACTCAGCGTAAATGAACGTTATGAACACATGAATATAACACATTTACATGACGTTTACTAAACTTTTGGGATTATATTCTTTTCAAGGACTTTTCCAGGCCTGGAAATAACCATTTTAAAATTCCATGACTTTTCAAGGTTTTTCATGACCGTGAGAACCCTGCACACACTTAGACTGTCGCCTAACATAGCACAGATTTACACACACACACACACACAAACACTCCAATCTTTACATCTCCTCTGTTCGTTTTCTCCTCTTTTACTCACTCCTTCACCTCATGTCCTCGCACCAATCCCCCTTTGTATTATGAAACAATCTTCTTAACTAAAGACATATATTTGTGCGGACACATATATGAGTGCAGACAATACGAATCATGTAACCTCAAATCACAACAATTGAATCTAGTATGTTCAGCCAACTTACAACTGACAAAGGGGTGTCTCTATTTTAATAAAACAAATGGTGTTTAACCCTGTTAATAGTCAGTAATCAATTCTAACCAAGGAAGCTCATAACACCATACATCCAGTCATTATTAGTGAACATGAACCAGTGTCCAACACCAATTCACTACCAAACACTCCAGCTTGCACTTAAATACCTCTATATTGCGTTTATACCGAGAGACATGGCATCCTTTATGGAATTGAGCATATGGGACACAGATAAAGCAATAATTAGAGGACAAAAAATATAAAACTTAAATGAAAAGTTGAATATTAAGCAATTTCCGAACGTATACTAAAGAAATCCCAATGCTGTTCGGCTGGCTGTCCTTTTCGGCGTTAATGAATGAATGAATGAAAAATACCGTGATATACCGTGACACCGCCAGAATCTTACAAAATACCGTGATATGAATTTTTGGCCATACCGCCCAGCGGTATTGTTAGGATAATGTCTGTTGGTGTAAAGTTTGGCTGAAGCATTTTCACTCCGTCACGACAAAAGGTGACCTTGGATCCAGCGTTTTAATCGTGGATCTGACGTCCTTCTCGACTGTGGGTAGCAGAACCGTGTCCTTCGCAGGTGGATTGTTACAGTCGCTCCACCGCTTCCTTTTCCTGTCATGTGCAGGTCTAATGCAAATGTCTCTTCACTCGATGTCTGACCTTTGACTTTGCTGTTTCACTGGTGCTACTAACGGCCTTGAGTCCCGACGACCATGATCGCACTCTCCGTCTTCCACACGTTCTGTATTGAGGCGACGGACATGGCTAATGTTAGCGCCACTGGAAACAACAGTGGCTACTTAGAGTGATTTTAAACCCAAAACACAGCTCCTCTCTAGGACACAGATTCTTCCAGAGCAGTGATTCTCAACCCGTTTTCAGTGGGTTGCGGGCCTTTGCCTTGGTTTAGTTTATTAACTGGATCCCCATTAGCGGACGCCTGCGCGGCCCTGGAGTCCACAGAAAGTGTCTTTTCAACATCCAAAATTTCTTCAAAAATGCCCTGCCCTATTTTTTTAGAAGAATGTCACAGTACCTGCAACTGGAAAATATATTTGTAATCCAAAATACATGCAGAGGATGTGGAAGTACTTTTTCTGCCCTAAATAGCATCAGCAGGTATTCCCTTCCGCCCATCCACTGCCAATAACTTTGGCCTGTATGTAGCCTGAGAGGCGAGAGCAAAAACAGCCCTGATAGCATTCGCAACACCACTTGCCGCTGCTTGTAAAGCTCATTGCTGTGAGTGCAAAGTCATATTTAAAAGCAACTCTGATGAGCTGTCAATATTTGTATCAATTTGATATTCTCTGATCTGGATGTTGGCGGCTGGACAATAAGAGGACCGTGTTTGGAGAGATTTTAGAAAGAGAATCAAGCTGAAACTAACGAAGGGATTGCCAATTAGGCCCTAAGGCAGCAGTGAAAGCATGAGAAATATGATATCAGATCAATGTTTTCACAGTTGAAGGACAAAGAATTCCTTGCAGTGACGGCGGATCGGTTTGTTGTTCGGCTTATGGAGGTGATTTATGGAAAACTGAGAGAGTAATTGCTATGAGGAAGAGGAATGAAAGAATGATAAAGAGTGCAGCAGATAGGAGCAGACGTCTACAGACGCACAGCAGCCAAGAGGAAATGAAGGACACAGCAAGAGGACGGGGGACAGGAGGAGTCGGCATGGAGAGAAAAAAGAAGAGAAAACAAGAGAGACTGAGCGCGAGAGAGGAAAAGAAAAGGATCTCCAGAGAGGGAATGTGAGCAGACTCCTCCACCCAGACTCTCACCTGCCAACAGTCAATTGAAAACAACTCCGCACATAATCCCTGGGAACTAAAAATACCCAGCGCTTTGAAGGCCTCTCCGTCTCCATAGCAGATCCATGCTCCTTCTGCTCTATGAGGGGTTATTTAGGCATGGGTTAAACAAAGGCTGTAGAGATACACATCTACATTTACCCTGTGCACATATGGATGGAAGATGGAAAAGATACTAGAAACACAACTAAGATCTAATGTTACTGCAAGCTTTGAACTGTGGGTTAAAGGACACAAGCATTTCTTTAGTGGACGTCCGGTGTCCGACACCTCAACCAAATCATGAAAGACAGCTACTAGACAAGGCCAGTGTTCGGGACTTTGACTGAAGGGACGAGTTTCCTGAAGAAGTCTGTTTTCCACTCGGCCATCCCAGCAAGCATGACACAGGATGGCTCACTTCCACTGTCGCTGTATAGCAGCACGGCAGAGAGAGAGACACACACACACACACACACACACACACACACACACACACACACACACACACACACACACACACACACTGTGGTGAGTGGCAGCAGGACAGACAAACATTGCGTCATCACTCAGTAAATGACACACACCTCGGTGACCAGGGCTGCAGCCGGCTCAGCTCCACCAACCTGTTGCGTAACTCCAGGCTGAAGCATCCAGCATGAGAGCCTGTTCAGACTCTCATTTTACACGGGACTTGTGCCGTTGCTGTAAACAATAGAGAAAGAGCTGGAGGAGAACTCTCTCTCTACTTTCTGTTACGCAATGCTGCTGGCCACAGCGGCGTCCAGCTCTTGCGTAAGTGAAGAGAGCGCTCTCGACAACAACAACCTGCGGTGAGGTCTGTCTCTCAGCCTTCTCTCAGCTGAGTGACATTTCAGTCATCACAGCTGAACGCTGGCACTTCACAGAGACGAAGAATGTTGGTTGGTGACCGTGCAGTCTGTTTACGGCAACGCAGCAATAACAGCAAGACCGCCTGAAAACCACCCTCCATCACGGTGACACACTCTCAGTCCCACTCTGAGAATAGTAGTGGTGAAAGTGTCCAAAAAACTGTGCTTGTTTGTATTGTGATGTCATGAGAGGGAGAGTCATCAATGGGAGGTATATCCCCTCCCAGTGGTTGCAGCAGGGACTACAATCCATCATGGCATCTGGTGAATGAACTACAATTCCCATAGTCAGCAGGGCAGTCGGGCCCAAGAAACTCTACTAACTCTACTTCTTCCCGGGAGCCTCTGTGCTTCCTCGCCTCAAGTTTTCATGGATCATGACTCTGTCTGGAGCCGGTCCTGTCTCCTGCTTCCTGTCTCCTGTCTCCTGCCTCCTGCCTCCTGCCATCCCATGGCCCCTCCTCTCTACCTCCTTCTGCTTCATGGATCATGGTTATCTGGATGGCGGTCCATGCCTACTACTCATTGTATGAATCATTTCTGTCATATTCATGTAATGTGCTGTAACTCTGTTACGTTGTTCATTCTGGTCACATGACATCTATTGCTTCTGTCCATCCGGGGAGAGGGATCCTCCTCTGTTGCTCTCCCTCAGGTTTCTTCCCTTTTTTCCCTGTGAAAGGTTTTTTACTATCTTTATTTGGGGAGTTTTTTTTATTTTAAAGTGTGTGAATAAACAGTCAAACCTAATAATAAAGAACACAATCAGAGTGTCACAGAGAAGCGTTCTGCTTCTACAGACCAATTTACCTTCACAATAGTAGCAGACCACCTCAAACTGCCAGTCATTCACATTCTGATGTGGACTTTTAATATTAAAGCCCCCTGAAATGTCCCATTCCGGTTGCGTTTCCTCTAGAATGGTCACGCAGGTATGAGCATACACATCAAGCCGTTAAATCAAACAATTATCTTATTTTAGTGACAATATTAAAATATCCAGAAATATCATATCATATCACAGTATAGCCTAAAAATATTGAGATCAAATACTCAGATTGCCAATGCAGTACAGACTTTCAGGCACATGCCATAAACTCTCTCTCCACATGAACGGAGCCACTCCTTTCAGTCGTTCTGCTTCCTATTACAAAAGTGACACATCCTTCCTGCACTCTTTAAAGGCCTGATTAGAGGCAGATCTGAAACTTGTGCCAAACAACACTTTCTGTCCTGTACCCCTCGGCAATTTACACACCACAGGAATGTCTCTCCATACTGCTGCACTGAAAGACAACATCTCACTCTGCTTCCAGATGATCCGCTCTTTTCAATGCTCAACTAAATCTATTGTTTCAGTTCCCTTTATCGGCTTTAATTCATGATATTCATAGTTCATCTCTGGTTCATGCTGCAAACTGAAGTGTTAGAAATCCCTTTTACTATTTTCTTTTGCCAACACAAATGCTGTAAAAAAGCAGGTTCAAAGTGTCTTGTGTGGTAAATTGTTACCTGATGGGAGCTAATTACTGCCTTTGAATTCAGCTCACTAAATAAAAGCAGAGAGCAACATGTGGTTTGTAAATAAGCAGTAAATCTTTGGCTCACCATGTTCACTCCCTGTAACTTTCTTTAAATGCTGTTTGAAACAGGACATTTACGGCCGTGGGCACTGTGTGCCCGTCTGATGCAGGACTTGATGCTGGGATGTACGCTTGTGTGTGTGTGTGTGTGTGTGTGTGTGTGTGTGTGTGTATCCAGGGCACTTCCAAAGAAAACAGCAGCGCAAATCAGATGCCAGCTATCATTACAGAAAAACATTGGCTGAGAAAAAGCAGGTTTTCTCGGGGGACCAGTGGGAGTGTTCAGCCCTGCTGAGCAGCCTGTCTGCCTCCATCAGGATGTTTCACACTGTTACACTCCTGATCTCTGCACTCCACAGGAACAACACGACTCTGCTCTGACATCAACCACTCTCTCCCCTCTGTGTGTGTGTGTGTGTGTGTGTTTTAAAGTTAACAATATCTGCTGTAGTAAGAAACACTTTGAGCAAAACATACCGCCCAACACACGGCGCACAAACCAAAGACTTCAGGTCAAAAACGATGAGAAGTATTCAACCATATTTTCCTATGATTCTGTCAATATGCAGCTAATGATATCTGGAAGGTTAAACAAACAGTATGTGAGAGATGTTTGCTCCCAATGTGTTGAGGCCCTCTACACTTGATCGGCGGCTGGAGACATTTCTGTCCCCATCATGCAACAGGTAGCTGGAAAGAAACCCATAAGCAGCTCTGCAAAGATGGTTTGTGCGTTTCAGTGTGACAGAAAGGAAGACTGGTGTGTATTCTGCCTTGAAGAGCAAAACAGGAAAGGAGCTGATAATCAAGAAGGGGGTTAGGTATATGGAACCGCTTTCTTGATACCAAGAGTTACGGCATGGTGGTTGTATGCCTCCGCCAAGTAGTCAAGATTGCAGTTTACATCCCTTAATCCTTTTTATTCTATCATAAACATTTGTGTGAAATTGTCACAATTAGTATCTGAAATTTTGCGTAATGGCCCATAACATTTTACTTTTATTCAAAGTGGACCTTCGTGTTGAAATGTATCCCTCCATGCTGACGCCCTGATCAGCTGTCTCAGTGTTCACAGACTTTTCCAACACCTCACTGGGAGACATGCCGCACACCAGGCTGCTTCAAGGCCTCCACCATCCTCACCATCATCCCCGTTCCAAAAAGACCAGACTCACAGGCCCGTGGCCCTGGCCAACATGGCCCTCCAGCTTCTGGACTCCTCAGGAACCTACGCCAGGGTCCTGTTTGTAGACTTCAGCTCTGCCTTCAACGCCATCATCCCGACGTGCCCGGCGACACCTGCAAGTGGATCACAGACTTCCTGTCTGACAGGAAGCAGCATGCGAAGTTGGGGAAACATGTCTCTGACAGGAGGCTGCGGCCCATCAGGGGCCTCGTCAACAAGGCCCCGGGGCCCCACTGACTCTCAGATCCCCTGGACAATATTTACATATCCCTCCACAACTCTACTCTTTAAAAATAGAGATATGTTTTACGTGTTCATATTCTATTGTACATTTTTACATTTGAATTTAAATTGATTGCACTATGTTCATTATTATACACCCATTTCCAAATGTCCTGTATGTGCTAACATACTTGACAATAAACGGTTTCTGGCACTCTTGACATATCGCTTTCACCAGAATGGACTGGAAACACCACGGAATCAAAATGAAAAGATTGTTTCAGCAGTGATCCACATGACCTACACAATGGTGCTCGACCCAGTTTGTGTTCAGTGGATTCCAAGGATTAGGCAAATAATAACATTTAAATAAAGTTAGTGAAAGATGGTGGTAATGCTTCAATAATACAATTGTTATGAGACAGAATGTGAAGCATTGGTGCTGAAGGATGGATCTGTACTTGTACTTGTTTCTAGTCTTCCGACCACTCACACCCTGTTGACAGGGGCTACCATGCAAGGTGCCCATCAGGACAACGGTCACAGCTACGGGTTTAAGTGTGTGGCCCAAGGGCACATCAACATGGACTAGTGAAGGCAGGGATTGAGCCACCGATCCTCTGATGTCTGATTGAAGGACGACCCTGCTCTACTACTGATCCACAGGTATTATTCAATAATCCCCACATGATATATTGCGAATAGCAATAGTTATAAACTTTGTTATGGAAGAGATTGGCTTACAAGCTATGAACACAAAACCTCAGCTGTCTCAGTCAGACTCCTCGGAACACGACACTACGTGTGTTGTCTTTTCTATTATAGAAAAATACACACGGTGAAATCCTTCCATCCTTTGGAAATGTAAATATAAATAGGAAAGTATTCACTTGTGTAGACATCCAGTCAGAGCAGATGCAGCAGTGGGGGTCTGCTGTAGAGGAGCTGGAACACTATAGCACTCCAGAGACACACGGGCATCCTGCCCACTCACACAGGGAGGCAGTGTGTTAACCAGCACACACCATGAGTCTTTACAGCTGAGGCTCACAGCCATGTCGTTACATACATTCATACATATACACGGGGCAGTTCGAGTGATGCTCTAGTTAACACGAGCAGTCCTGCCTTCTGTCTAGGAGTTCCTACAAAGCACCACATTTTAAAGTGAAATTGAAACGTTTCAAGTGTAAATATCTGAAACATTTGCATGTTTTCGAAACAGTGAGATTAGTGTTCAAACGTTGTGGCAACAGCAGGTTTTCACTTTGAGAAACCCCACAAGGAAAAACACCAACGGTGAAAATCTGAGAGAAAGACAGTATCCTTTATCTATCACCTTGGGGAAATTCTTCTCTGCATTTGACCCATCCCTGGATAGGGAGCGGTGGGCTGCCCTGCGGGGCGCCCGGGGAGCAGCTAGGGGTTCAGTGTCTTGCTCAGGGACACTTCGACATGTGAGCTGTGGGGGGACTGGGGATCGAGCCGGCTACCTTGTGGTCGCTGGACGACCACTCATCCCCCTGAGCTACAGCCGCCCCAAAGAAGAAAGCAACTAACTAGCTAACTGATTCAGTGAGATGGAAACAAGATGTGGGGAGAAAACACATTAATACGACTGGTTCCAAATGTTGGAAATACACTTCTATCTCTGCAATATGCAGAGATTGAGATGAGAAGATTTGTATTAAGATAGAAACGGCTTCAATCTCTGTGCTTTCTCAACTGGCAGCTTTCAGTGAATTGTGGTTGTGCCTTCAAATAGAATCATAATGTTTGTATTTTTTTTGATCTGGCACAAGAATTAATAAAGTTCCATCTGGTCTTATAACATTATCTGTTAGCTTTTGTGGAGTGATGCGTCTCATGATGTCAAACTGATGGACTGGCTGTGATTCTTCAGGGAGAACAAGATGAGCAAAATGGTGATTTAGTACTTCACTTCCATAAAGTTGCGGACTTATAAACGTTTGGTTAAAAGAACTTATAGTCAGACTTAGTGTGGGTCAAGCCTCGAAAATGCAGGTTCCTACATTTCCCATGATGCAAATTATTACATTTATCATTAGACCCTCCCTGCCATGTTTTTCAATGTCCACACCCCCAGTTTCTGTGGTCAATTTCCAAAAAGACCTTAAAAAAAAAGAAGTTATTAGTCACCAACTTTGCTTCTCTCCTGCTGGGACTTTCCATGCAGTGAGTGGCAGGCAGGGTCTACACAACAAGGCCCATAGCTAACGGGGTTTAAATAAACCACTGTGAGACCTGGCACAATGCCTCCCACCCCCTCAGCCCTCCACTTCCTCATTCCGCTGCCCAGCCTGTCTGTGAGGCTTTCGGGCCCATGTGCCCCACATAGCTGCCTCTGAGGATTTCCTGGCACCCAACCAGACAAGGCTGATACTAAATAAATAGAGCCTATCAGCTGAGGGGCTCACTGCTTGATCTCCCTCCTGTCAGCATCGGCCTCCAGATGTGAGGACCTGGCCAGTGTCACCAGTTCACATGAATGGGAATCTTTCCTCCCTGCGTGTTGACTCAGTATTATTTATACCCTGTAAATGCTTTGCTGACTGCACTTGGCATCAGGCCACATCTATTCATATTCAAGGTATTTACACAAGAGGCAGGGCCAAGGATAACATTTAATGCAAAATACACCTCGGCGCATACAAAATGTCCTGCTAATTTATTTTTGCTTCAGCTCATGTGCTCACATTTCTGATGGGAATGGGAAAGCCATATTGGGGTTAATAGCTCTGCAGTTGCATTTAATATGATTATTTTGTTTCTACAGACATGCCTATCTTCTGATGTCTCTTTGATCCGCTGAAGAAGAAATTCAAACTCCTCCACATGGGAGGTCAAAGGTCAGGGTCAGCTACAGAACAGCAGAGAAGAGAACCCATGCCTTCTACTTGAAGGGTTATAACTCAAACTTGGCTTCCTCTGCAACCTGCATGCTTGTCTCCAGGAGGCAAGGTCTGGTTCTGAAAAGTAAAGTGTCTTAAACCTGCATTCGTTCTAATGTCCATCAGGGGGCGACTCCTCTGGTTGTATGGAAGTCTATGAGAGAATGACTACTTGAATGATACTTCTCACTTCATTTATTCCCTCAGTAAACATTCTAAACATAAATTTATGTCTTAATCTCTAATTTCAAGTCTTCTTGAATACAGCATGATGTTCATTTAGTAAATTATGTCCATTTAGAGTCAAATACACCATAAAGCAGGGGATGCTTTAGGGCGGGGCTACAAGGTGATCAGCACATCTACCATTACATTACATTACATTTCATTTAGCTGACGCTTTTATCCAAAGCGATTTACAATAAGTGCAATTCCACCATGAGTACAAACTCAGAACAACAAGAATCGAGAAAGTACAATTTCTTCAACAAAGTTAAACTACAAAGTGCTATTAGTAAGTTCCATCTAAGTGCTACTAAAGTGCTACTACGGCACGACCTTCTTTATTCAAGGTGTAGTCGAAAAAGATGTGTTTTTAGTTTGCGACGGAAAATGTAGAGGCCTTCTGCTGTCCTGATGTCAATGGGGATCTCATTCCAGGTTGAATGGCACTAGCAGGTAGACCTGCCATGAGGGAGTTACAGTAGTCAAGATCAGAGCCTGTACGAGAACCTGTGCCGCCATCTGGGTGAGAAGGGGACACATTCTCCTGATGCTGTACAGCATGAACCTACAGGAACGTGTTGTAGCGGTGATGTTGGCAGTCAGGGAGAGATGACTGTCGAGCGTCACGCCGAGATCCCTGGCAGTCGGGGTCGGTGCCAACAGTGAGTTGTTGAAGGTGATAGTGAGGTCATGGGTGGGAGAGCCTTTTCCTGGAAGGAAAAGTAATTCAGTTTTGTCAGGGTTAATTTTCTGGTGGTGTGCGGACATCCACTGAGAGATGTCAGTCAGACAGGCAGAGATTCGTGCTGCTATCTGTGTTTCTGAATAGGGAAACGAGAGGATCAGTTGGGTGTCATCAGCATAGCTATGGTAGGAGAAGCCATGCGAGCGGATGACGGAGCAGGAGAGGACCCAGGACGGAGCCCTGAGGGACCCCAGTAGTGAGAGGACAAGGTTCAGACACAGATCCTCTCCAAGTTACCCGGTAGGTGCGGTCGTTGAGGTAGGATGCCTGTGATACCAAGGTCCTGGAGGGAGGAAAGAAGGATCTGGTGGTTCACTGTGTCAAAGGCAGCAGAAACGTCTAGAAGGATAAGGACAGAGGAGAGAGAGGCTGCTCTAGCAGTGTGAAGCTGCTCAGAGACAGCAAGGAGGGCAGTCTCTGTTGAGTGGCCTGCCTTGAATCCAGACTGTTGAGGGTCCAGAAGGTTGTTCTGGTGGAGACTTGAAAAAAAAAGAGGAGAGTAGGGAGTGATAGGCGAGCAGGTCGTTGGCATGTTTGGATTTTCGCCATTTCCTTTCCGATGCTCGCATCGTGGCTCTCTGAGCACCGAGTCAGACAGCCACGGAGAGGAGAGGACTTGCGGACCTTTCGTGTCGTAAGAGGACAGAGAGAATCAAGAGAGGAAGACAGAGTAGAGAGGAGAGTGTCTGTGGCAGAGTTAGGCTGCATGAATGTGAAAGAGTCAGTTGAAGGAAGGGCTGACAGAACAGACGAGGCCAGAGAGGAGGAAGAGAGGGTGCGAATGTTGCGAGGACAGGTGCAGAGTCTGTTGATGTGGGAGGGTTGTTAGATCCAAAGAGTGGGAGAGAGTAAGAGATGAAGAAGTGGTCCGAGACGTGAAGTGGAGTTACAGTGAGGTCAGATGTAGAGCAGTTTCTGTTAAAACTATAGTCAAGGTGATTGCCAGGTTTGTGAGTAGGAGGGGAGGGACTGAGTGAGAAAGCAAAGGAAGACAGTAAGAGTAACAGGTCACATGACTTCTCCGTCTGGATGTTGAAGTCGCCCAGAAGGATGTGCGGAGGGCCATTTTCTGGGAAGTTTGATAGGAGGACATCTAATTCTTCCAAGAAATCTCCCAAAGAACCAGGTGGACAGTAGAGAACAACAATGTTTAGTTGGACTGGATGAGTCACCATCACAGCATGAAACTCAAAAGACAGTGGGGTAAACAGTGGAAGTGGGTAGGGAGAGAAATTCCATTTGGGGGAGATGAGTAGACCTGTGCCACCACCCCGAACAGTGGGCCGAGGTGTGTGGCTGAAGGAGAAGGCAGAGGAGAGAGCAGCAGGTAGATGTGTTGTCTGGTGTGATCCAAGTCTCGGTGAGAGCCAGGAAGTCCAGCTATTGCTTGATAGCGAAGCCAGAGATGAAGTCAGCCTTGCGATTATCTGACTGGCAGTTCCAGAGGCCCCCTGTGACGAGGTGTTGGGTCTGTATGGAGCGGTTGGGATAAATAACGGACAAGGGATTTTGATGCAGGTGTGAACGAGTCCGAGGCATATAGTATCTACGAGTGGATATGTACACAGGTGTGGATGGAAAACACATTTTTACAGGGCAGTATTTATACTCAGCCGCCCCCAAAGACTCCTATGTCTTTATCCTCCGAGTCTTCATACAACGAGTATTCACTGACGCTTCACGCCCCCACCTGGTTTTATACCAGCTGGTGATAAATTAGTTACAGCTGTGTAGACTCCGCCTCAGGTCGTTAGTGGAGTGACCATCAATCAAAACTACTCTTCCTCAGGACAATGGCAGGGCCTCCCTTTAATCAGAAGTGTTAGTTTTACAAGAATATTTAATTCTTGTAAAACTGATACAAGGACAAAGGTCAGTTTAAATAGTAGTAAGTTAAACAGTTAAATACAGCTTAGTCCCTAGTATATGTGAATTACAGAAGAGATACTTAACCCTAGCTGGTTTTGTTGCGTTTTGAGTCAAGGCCAGGTCCCGGCTTAGACAGTTCAGAAAAGAAAGACAGTACAGACTAACAATCTAGTAGAACCCAACACAGCAGATACAAAAGTTATATTGCAGAGAAACTTCTTTAGAGTGTACTCAGGCAGGATTCAGGTAGTCCAGCAGTCTGAGATCTCACAGGTAGAGCTTGCACGCTCTGGTAGACGTATACGTCACTCCTCCTCAGTCCAAATATTCACTTCTGATTACTGATTGCCAAAATCCAAGATGGCGACGGCTAAAATGCTGAACTCGAGGCCTCAAAACGGCAGTCAACAAACCAATGGATGACGTCACACCAACTACGTCCACTTCTGACATGCAGTCTCTAGTAGGGCTGCAACAACGAACCGATAAAATCGATAAAATTCGATTATTAAAAGAGTTGGCAACGAATTTCATTAGTGATTTGTTGTGTCGCTCAATAAGTCGCGGAGATGTTTGAGTATAAAAAATAAAAAAAGAGCACAGAGCAGAACGGACAGAAAGTCCAGAAGGCTCTGGTGCGGCCCTTTGCATTCTTTCGTATGTCACTGCGTGGTCAAATTGCTTGCTACGATAGCTTAGCAGCCATGCAAACCGTTGTCGTTAGCTCGCTAGCTAGTCATTCATCCCCCCGTGTTTGCTGTTGGGTTAGATAACGACTTATTGAAACCACGTTTCTTCGTTTTAAAATACCGCGAGGGCTTCAGAAGAAGCAATGTGTAAATATAGCCTCTGAGGCGCAGAACACCGAACTGCGTTCAACAAGTCCGGTATTATGTGGCTTCATCACATGCAGAGTTATTATTATTAAAATAATCGTTAGTTGCAGCCCTAGTCGCCTAGTTGACTCTTATTCAGACATGAAACTACTGATTTCAGCAGATCGATACACTGCCTGTCCATTATTTACATCTCATCTTTTGAGGCGTCAGCGTGCATTTTAGTTCAGTCGGTGAGAATGTGGGATATCAGTTCGCTGGGCATGGTCGTGAGCTCCTCCGTACGCTCATGTCAATACATAAAGGGGGGCTCAACCAACTTTACACGTAGAAATCTTTGTACGGGAACAAAGACGAGTAACGCCAAACACTGAACACTCAGATTCAGGAACATTTCCACCAAGAGGATTTAAGGAGAAGGCCTGAAGTTACACTGAAAGAATGAATCCTGAATAGCTACAACATGACTCCCAAGATGACACAAGGAAACCATTCTTCATTGAGACTAATGCTGTGTTCACACCAAAAGCGTTGCGAAAATTCACAACGCTTTTTCGCCTGGGTTTACTCGCTCGACTACTCGTGCAGCTTTTCCGTGGAAAATGGTTACCATTTCTGCCATCCACCATTGAAATAACCACTAGTTCTGCTTTATACTTGTTGTGTAAGTTCCACAAACATCGGAACAGCAAACGCCATCATGTCTGGATAATATTATCCGTGGGCGCACAGCTCCGACCTGCGTCTGAATGAAGCCGCTTCCAGCGCTTCTTCAGGACCAGCAGCAGTTTGATTCAGCAACGACAGGACGGCGGTGATGACGGGCGTAGCTTCTCAACGCTGATTGGCTTTCGCAACTCAGCGTCGCGAGAAAAAACATTGCGAAAAATTCGCTATTTCGCACAAGTTTAAATATTTCAACTCGCCAATTATCCGCAACGTTTTTTCGCCTCATTTGCGCTGCCCGGCGGAAAGTTCACTTTTTTCACAACCATTCGCATTGACTTTACATGTAATCTACTCACGCGAATAATTCGCAACGCTTTTGGTGTGAACGCAGCATAAAGTGTCCAACGGCTCCCAAAACTCTTTGCTCGTCAGGACCACCAGCACCAGAACTACATTTAGAGACGCAGCAGTATTTTCAGAACCTTCACAGGGATTGTAATGCTATAGAAAGCAGTGTTTCCCCTACCGTTATAATAGAATATAAAAAAACACCTGGAATCCAGACGAGAGCAGCGGCCGCAGCAGGAGGTGTTGTCAAAAAACTGCGATCAAGTCGGACAGTTTTAGGCTGCCTTCAAAGTAAACACAGGAAGTCACAGAAAAAATGACTTCCTGTTAGTTCCGAACTTTTGTCTACTTGTTTACAGATCACGTTCTGATTTATTCATATGTGTTTATAAATATATATTTATGTAGAAATGTGTGTGTAGCTGCATCCTTTGTTCTTTTGATGTCTGCCTGTGAAATACATTTCTACTGGTTTTGATATGTATTGTATAAATAAGATTTTGTATTAACAACAACACAAGATATGTTTTAAGATCAAACATGAGACGAATAGTCAACAATCCAGCGTTAAGTATTACAACTACACATAAAATAAGGATTTTCTACAACATGTGGTGTTTGCTGTCAGATCTAAGAGCCAATCAGCTCTCTGATGTGGCGACAGCCAGGCGTTTCCCATCATGCACTGGGCCACGCAGTCGTTAGAAAGCAACTGCGGTGGCTGACTCTGAAATCGACGGCGCCTTGATCTCGTGAGAGTATCGTTGACCACGTGTGCATGACGTCAGAGCAAGTCGGGACCAAGTCGACACAAATCTAACCAGCATGCATTGCGCGGTGATCGATTCTGCGCAGAACTGGCTCATCTCGAACGAGCCTTTTGCTGAGCTGTGCGACTTTTTGATTAACTTTATTTTCATTTTTTCTAACACAGTGATAGCACTTCTTTTTTTTTGTCTGATGGAGTGATCTGGTTTACTTGAAAGGGATTGCAATGCTCTTTATTCTATTGTTTATAAAAGCACAGATGGAGTCACTAGTACTGTGAGGTATTACTTTGTAGTACTGTGAGGTACCACTATGTAGTGTGTCCGTGTGGTGTCCCCATGCTCACCCACACAACAATTGCAAAGACACGACTGGAGGTGTTTAAACGTCTCACTCAAGTAACATCAGCAGGATCACATGCACGCGCGCAGACGCTTACTCTCTGCCGGGTAGAAGGGCTGCATGTCGACCTTGTGCACCTCCTTGGCGTAGTACTCCTCCTCGCTGCGCTGCCGCTCGCACGTCGCCGCGCGCGCGTTCGCCTTCTCCTGCAGCAGGTCGCGGGTGCTGTTGTAGATGGCCACGATGTCCCGGGACACCTCCTCGGGCTCGGGGAAGTCCTCCGGCGGGTCGGTGAGCTTCAGCTTGCTCAGGATCTGGCCTCGGATGGCCTCGATGCGCTTCTTCTTGAACTGGTCCATGTCCAGCGTGCTGCACGTGGACAGGCTGAGCGCCACGGCAGCGAGGTCCAGCGTGAGGAGCAGGCTGACGACGCACAGGTTCATCTTCCGCGGCGTCCAAATACCAAAGTAATTAATTTAAACCAATTTAAAAAAAAACGATCGAGGAAAGTATTCACCGAAAGCAATTTAAATCCAGTCAAGCAGACACATTTCTGAGCCCAAAATCATGTATGACCGTGAGCCAAGTGGCCCCGAACAGCGACGCGTAAAAGCGAATGGTTCGAATTCCCCAGTTTCAGTAAAGTGTACCTGAAAATCCATTCAACGGTGTGGACAGACGGAGAAGCCTCGAGACTAACGCCTGGAGAGTCGGTGCAGCGGAGCGGGACGCGCGGCCATCAGGCGGCTGCGAGAGGTCTGGACGGGACCAGCGAGACCGCGCTCACCTCCATCGCGTCTGCTCTCCACTCATGTCACGGACTCGCTCAAAAGATCGTCCGAACTCGAAGGCGGGCCCGAAGTTCAGCGGGGACTCGACGGGGGGACTTTTTTCACGTTGAAATCACGAATCCATACACAAGTTGCGACTTCACGATGAGACAGTCCTCCTTCAGAGTTAGCTCACACACAGCTCGGAGTTTGGCTTCGCATAGCGCTTTTACGCGTCTCCCTCAACCCATCTAGTTGGGGGACGGCTCGTGCAGAGCGGGACAGCAGCGGCCGCTTCAAAGGGAGATGAATACGGTTCCTCTGGTCTGTGGTCTTCACTGTCGGAGAAGGGGACCCTTCAAAGCCACGTTAGAGACGGCTTGTTGTGAATGGGAGCGCTCGCTGTGCCCATTGGGACAGCGCTGCAGCGGCTAATGGCCCGCCGGCCCCTGCTCGTTATGACGCAGGGTCCTAAAGCCGGTCAGCGCCGAGCTCTCTCACGAGTTCCTCTCTGGGTCATTAGTTAGTTTCACTAGACACGTTCCATTTTTCAACTGGTGTTCAACCGGCGCTGAGTTCTGCGCTTCAGAATGTCACACGTGTTTGTTGTGTACAGACCGAGCTGCTGTGCTTCAGTAGAGCTGCCTGCATACAGACCATGGCCTCATCACATGCATGCTCTGTTTGAATAGTGCACTTGAGGTATACTGTCACTGCAAGTGTGCTAGTGAGTTCACTGTATTGCCATTACAACGAAGGACACAGCATGACAGTGAACCCGTGATCGAGAGAGACGTGTAGAGTAGAGAGGAGGAGACCATGATGACAAACTGCTCGCTGTGGGTTTCAATGCAGTCTGAAGTTTGGAGTTTGATGCATTAGTTTCAAACTACTGAACCAAACCAAATTGTGACAGAAGAGAAGGCGGTGAAGTCCCTCCGCCTGTGTCACCACTATAGACTGTATACGCATGACGTAGCCTCCATGATGTCACCACTATAGACTGTATATGCATGACGTAGTCTCCATGATGTCACCACTATAGACTGATACGTATGACGTAGCCTCCGTGATGTCACCACTATAGACTGATAAGCATGACGTAGTCTCCGTGATGTCACCACTATAGACTGTATAAGCATGACGTAGCCTCCATGATGTCACCACTATAGACTGATAAGCATGACGTAGCCTCCGTGATGTCACCACTATAGACTGATACGTATGACGTAGCCTCCGTGATGTCACCACTATAGACTGATAAGCATGACGTAGTCTCCGTGATGTCACCACTATAGACTGTATAAGCATGACGTAGCCTCCATGATGTCACCACTATAGACTGATAAGCATGGCGTAGCCTCCATGATGTCCCCACTATAGACTGATAAGCATGACGTAGTCTCCATGATGTCACCACTATAGACTGATAAGCATGACGTAGCCTCCGTGATGTCACCACTATAGACTGTATAAGCATGACGTAGCCTCCATGATGTCACCACTATAGACTGATAAGCATGGCGTAGCCTCCATGATGTCCCCACTATAGACTGAAAAGCATGACGTAGTCTCCATGATGTCACCACTATAGACTGTATAAGCATGACGTAGTCTCCGTGATGTCACCACTATAGACTGATAAGTATGACGTAGCCTCCGTGATGTCACCACTATAGACTGATAAGCATGACGTAGTCTCCGTGATGTCACCACTATAGACTGTATAAGTATGACGTAGCCTCCGTGATGTCACCACTATAGACTGATAAGCATGACGTAGCCTCCATAATGTCCCCACTATAGACTGATAAGCATGACGTAGCCTTCGTGATGTCACCACTATAGACTGATAAGTATGACGTAGCCGCCGTGATGTCACCACTATAGACTGATAAGTATGACGTAGCCTCCATGATGTCACCACTATAGACTGTATAAGCATGACGGAGTCTCAATGATGTCACCACTATAGACTGTATACGCATGACGTAGTCTCCATGATGTCACCACTATAGACTGATAAGCATGACGTAGCCTCCATGATGTCACCACTATAGACTGTATATGCATGACATAGCCTCCATGATGTCACCACTATAGACTGATAAGCATGACGTAGCCTCCATGATGTCACCACTATAGACTGTATACGCATGACGTAGTCTCCATGATGTCACCACTATAGACTGATAAGCATGACGTAGCCTTTGTGATGTCACCACTATAGACTGATAAGTATGACGTAGCCTCCGTGATGTCACCACTATAGACTGTATAAGCATGACGTAGCCTCCGTGATGTCACCACTATAGACTGATAAGCATGACGTAGCCTCCATGATGTCACCACTGTAGACTGTATACGCATGACGTAGTCTCCGTGATGTCACCACTATAGACTGTATAAGCATGACGTAGCCTCCATGATGTCACCACTATAGACTGTATAAGCATGACGTAGTCTCCGTGATGTCACCACTATAGACTGTATAAGCATGACGTAGTCTCCGTGATGTCACCACTATAGACTGATAAGTATGACATAGCCTCCATGATGTCACCACTATAGACTGATAAGTATGACGTAGCCTCCATGATGTCACCACTATAGACTGTATAAGCATGACGTAGTCTCCGTGATGTCACCACTATAGACTGATAAGTATGACATAGCCTCCATGATGTCACAACTATAGACTGTATAAGCATGACGTAGCCTCCGTGATGTCACCACTATAGACTGATAAGTATGACGTAGCCTCCGTGATGTCACCACTATAGACTGATAAGTATGACGTAGCCTCCGTGATGTCACCACTATAGACTGTATACGCATGACGTAGTCTCAATGATGTCACCACTATAGACTGTATAAGCATGACGGAGTCTCCATAATGTCACCACTATAGACTGATAAGTATGACGTAGCCTCCATGATGTCACCACTATAGACTGATAAGTATGACGTAGCCTCCATGATGTCACCACTATAGACTGATAAGCATGACGTAGCCTCCGTGATGTCACCACTATAGACTGATAAGTATGACGTAGCCTCCATGATGTCACCACTATAGACTGTATACGCATGACGTAGCCTCCATGATGTCACCTCTATAGACTGATAAGCATGACGGAGTCTCCATAATGTCACCACTATAGACTGTATACGCATGACGTAGTCTCAATGATGTCACCACTATAGACTGTATAAGCATGACGGAGTCTCCATAATGTCACCACTATAGACTGATAAGCATGACGTAGCCTCCATGATGTCACCACTATAGACTGATAAGTATGACGTAGCCTCCATGATGTCACCACTATAGACTGTATACGCATGACGTAGCCTCCATGATGTCACCTCTATAGACTGATAAGCATGACGGAGTCTCCATAATGTCACCACTATAGACTGTATACGCATGACGTAGTCTCAATGATGTCACCACTATAGACTGTATAAGCATGACGGAGTCTCAATGATGTCACCACTATAGACTGATAAGCATGACGTAGTCTCCATGATGTCATCACTATAGACTGATAAGTATGACGTAGCCTCCGTGATGTCACCACTATAGACTGATAAGCATGACGTAGTCTCCATGATGTCACCACTATAGACTGATAAGTATGACGTAGCCTCCGTGATGTCACCACTATAGACTGTATAAGCATGACGTAGTCTCCATGATGTCACCACTATAGACTGATAAGTATGACGTAGCCTCCGTGATGTCACCACTATAGACTGATAAGCATGACGTAGCCTTCGTGATGTCACCACTATAGACTGATAAGTATGACGTAGCCTCCGTGATGTCACCACTATAGACTGTATACGCATGACGTAGTCTCAATGACGTCACCACTATAGACTGTATACGCATGACGTAGTCTCCATGATGTCACCACTATAGACTGTATAAGCATGACATAGCCTCCATGATGTCACCACTATAGACTGATAAGCATGACGTAGCCTCCATGATGTCACCACTATAGACTGTACAACTATGACGTAGCCTCCATGATGTCACCACTATAGACTGTATAAGCATGACATAGCCTCCATGATGTCACAACTATAGACTGTATAAGCATGACGTAGCCTCCATGATGTCACCACTGTAGACTGTATAAGCATGACGTAGCCTCCATGATGTCACCACTATAGACTGTATAACTATGACGTAGCCTCCATGATGTCACCACTATAGACTGTATAAGCATGACATAGCCTCCATGATGTCACAACTATAGACTGTATAAGCATGACGTAGCCTCCATGATGTCACCACTATAGACTGTATAAGCATGACGTAGCCTCCATGATGTCACCACTATAGACTGTATAAGCATGACATAGCCTCCATGATGTCACCACTATAGACTGTATACGCATGACGTAGCCTCCATGATGTCACCACTGTAGACTGTATAAGCATGACGTAGCCTCCATGATGTCACCACTATAGACTGTATAAGCATGACGTAGCCTCCATGATGTCACCACTGTAGACTGTATAAGCATGACGTAGCCTCCATGATGTCACCACTATAGACTGATAAGCATGACGTAGCCTCCATGATGTCACCACTATAGACTGTATAACTATGACGTAGCCTCTGTGACATCACCAGACTGATAAGCATGACGTAGCCTCCGTGATCTACCACGGTAGGTTGAATGCTGATTGGCTGTTGTGTTTGACAGACAGACCTGATGTCTTCAATCTGAGACAACTGGACAACTGGTCCAGGAGTCTTTACCACACAGGTTCACGTCTCCTGAGGGACACAAACAGACATTTGTTTGACTCGGCCACAACTTGATTTGACCGTGACGACAGTAACAGAGAAAAGCTCCACTTACTTGTTCCTGAGCATTCAACAGTACTATGCGGTCTACATCAGCAGGTTGAGTTTGCTCAGTTGTTATGGGATTCTATATGGTTCTTCTCCATATGTTATATATTAAATGAATGATTTCAATAGTTGTTACAAACACACAGTCTGATGCTGATTGAGTAGCTGGTGTGGGTCATGTAACACACATTACAGAGCTGCAGCACGGTGAGCCGGTCAGCACACGCACGCACACACACACGCACACACACACACACACACGCACACACACACACACACACACACACACACACACGCACGCACGCACGCACGCACACACGCACACACACACACACGCGCGCACACACACACACGTGCGCACACACACACACACACACACACTGAGGAGTCCTCTTCACTCCACCAGGTGTTATTCCCGATCACTCATGGAGAACATGAACCCTGTTAGAGAACAGAGCGGCTGAAAGTGAGCCAGCTGGCCAACACTGATACACAAAGGTTGATGGCCGCTGTCCTTTTTCAATCAAATTACATGGAAGGCTGAGCTGGCTGTTTAGCTTTGAGTCAGTTTGAAGCTTCACTTTGTGCTGGTGTCTCTGAGCAGAGAGGTTCAACAAGACCCGGATAAAAGGCAGCATACCACAATGTGGCCATGACAGACACAGGGTGCATACGCATTTTGACCGGTGGGTTTCCATGACTAAACCAAATTTCCATTACAAACATTTAGTGAAATCTGGGTGTAAACATGAAAAAGTGAGAAAATGTAGTATTTAAACTAACAATGAGAATACAAAGCATACAGTAAATGACACAAATGAATGAGACAATAGTTTGATTAAAAGAATAAACATTTATATAGATGCCTGTATGTATGCCTGCTTATATTTTGATCGTCTTTCTTTTAAAAGCATATTAATTATTTCAAACTCAACGTCATGAACACATGAATATAACACATTTACATGACTTACTTTTTTCAAGGACTTTTCCAGGCCTGGAAATTACCATTGTAAAATGCCATGACTTTCCCAGGTCCAGTGTGTGAGACAGCCTGACGCCCAGCGCAAAGATGTCCTCGGGTTTTGCCACCAGCGAGGACCACAGGAAACCCTGAAGTCACACTTTGAAGACGTCCCACCGGACACTAAACTCCGAGGGCCACGTGGACAAGGACAGAAACACCACAGAGCACTGACAGACTTTCATCAATTGGTTGTTTATTCAAAACATTCCTATTTACAGAGTTTACAATGATACAATAGTATGATGGAGAATCTCCTCCAAGTTCCCTCAGGTCCAACATCTGTCATCCTGTTTACACATGGTTTGTCTCACAGAGTACCAAAGGGGCGGGGCTTGCTACCGGATTTAAGCAGTTCCACCCTTCCTGAGGTTCAGCTGTTCTCTGCAGGTCAGGGTTTCTGTTGCCCAGAAGGTCCCTGAAGGCGTCGCAGCCTGCTGTAAACAGTTCCTTTCAGTCTTTACGGGCCTTGTCATCCTCCTCTCCGTCACTGTCTTTGTCCCAGTCTTTCATGGTGGCTCCCATCATGTAGTCATCTGAGAGGACACGCCAGGAGGCCCGTTCCTCTGTTGCTGCAGCCACCTGCACGCACACACACACACACACACACACGCGCACACGCACACACACACACGGTTTTAGCTCTGCTTATGTCTTTATGTCATTCATGAGACAACAGTGACACCATGAGGTGACACAGGGAAATCACAGCTTGCTAGACAGAGCGATGAAGAGTATCGCACCATTCTGCAAAACCAAACAGTAGTGTGTGTTTGTGTACAACATGCATGATAAGCCTGAGAGCACAGGGACACATCTATCTCTTCATCCTCTGCAGCAGCTGTGAAACGTGCTCTGAGATCATTTGCCCTTCCCTCACAGAACACTGATGGATGGAGAATGGGTAGTCATTGAACTTACAGCGGTGTCTTCAGTCCTGCTGCTGGCTCTGCTGCCTCCCTCTGTCCCTCTCAGCACATCGATGAAGTCTTTCTTAGAGACGGACGAAAGAAACTTGGCCTTCTTCCTCTCCAAGCCACCCATTTCCTTCACCTTGCTGTCGATGGTTTTCTGGTGCTTCCTCACGGCGTTGAACAGCTGCACCACCCCTCTGAACAGAAACACACACTGGGGTCAGGAATTAAACTTATTATTGAGAATGTTAAAGAAAGCCTCACAGAAAAAAGTAGACACCTGGTAGCAATTCTCTGCAGAGCTTTTTCAGTGTCGCGGTCCTTCACGACGTCGGGTTTCTCTCGGGCCATCATCTCCCACGCTCGCTTCTTGTCCACCTGATGGACACAGATATCAGGGCTGGGCGTGATACCGGTCGTTTCAAACCACTCACCACTGAGGGCGCAGCGGTCTGAGCTACGTGTCATGATTCTAACTTTAGTCATGGTTCTAACTTTATAACAACAATTCATAACCCACAACTAACGCTCTTTAACAGGTAAAACACCACGACACAACAGTTTGTGACACTAATAATTGTACATTTATAAAGTGACACCGCCGAACTGCATGCTGGGTACAGCTCGCCCACGATCACAAGAAGAAGGTACTCCGTAGCTACATAAAAAAACTAACCGGAAGAGACAGACCCTTCCGGTCTTTTTTCCCCTACATTCCCCTGGGTCCTAAGTCCCTCCAGGTTTAGCTTCCTAACACTCTATAACAGCTGTTCGGTTGGCTGGCGGTTCTTTTCGGCGTCAATAACCAGTTCACTGAAATGTATTTCTGAATACATTTTAGAAATAGGCCATGCAATAACAGAATATTGATTTATTGCTGATCAGCACAGACCGTTTGATCGGTGTTTCAATTTGTTGTTATGCGAATGTCGTTACTGCAACGGTCAGCCAACGAGTTTTTCCTCCTTTTTTGTTGTGTTATTAGATTTCCCGGGAAATTATTTGGAACTGTATTCCTGTCAATAAAGCCTAATTAGTAGGAGATGGGATACACAGACGAGCCAATAAAGAATGGACAGCGTGCCGTTACCTGTTTCTTTCTGTCCAGCGTTTCCTTTCTCTCCCTCTCCTTCATCTTGTCCAGCTCTTTGCTCTTCACCAGGATGCTGGTTCTGCTCTCGGGGGTCTTCTTCCCCAGGATCTTGGCCATGGCCTCAGCCCACCCAGCATTAGGGTTACTGTTATCTCCCTCCTCCTCATTACTCCCGCCTTCACTGTCTCCCTCGTCACTGTCTCCCTCGTCACTGTCTCCCTCGTCACTGTCTCCCTCGTCACTGTCTCCCTCGTCTGACCTTTCATCGTTGCTCCCTCCTTCAGCATCCCTCTGGTCATCGTGGTCCTCAGACTGCGGCTGTGCATCGTCTCCTGAGGCACACAAACAAATACAAACGTTTACGGCTGCTGCAACCCGCTGAACTTACATTACTCATGCTCCACCACAGTGGTGAGATCAGGAATGGGTGAAAAATAATACTTTGGAAACCCAAATTTGTACAATATTTCAATCTCACAAAACCCTTCAGAATTTGATCTCATTAGGAAACCCATCGTCTATATGTTTCTGCTAATAATCTGCTTTTGAACACGTGATTGACACGTTAGAAATGTAAATGAAATGAAATCCACCGAGCTGTGTGGCTACGGATAATATTATAAACCCAGACACGAGGGCGTTTGACGTTCCGATGTTTTTGGGACTTCCACAACAAGTATAAAGCAGAAAGAGTGGATATTTCCATGGTGGAAGGCGTAAATGAAACCTGCACGGAGATAAGCCCCGCCCCCTCTCCGGCGCATCCAGCTCGATGACAACATTGATGACGTGTTGGTCAGTTTGTCTGCAATAAAAATGATTGCAGTGAGATGAAACTTGATCTTCTGAGATTCAATAT